>NW_026894828.1:0-72027 GCF_032452875.1 Bos javanicus
TCACGTGATCAGTGCATGATCAGTCACGTGATCAGTGTATGATCAGCCACGTGATCAGTGCATGATCAGCCACGTGATCAGTGCATGATCAATCACGTGATCAGTGCATGATCAGTCACGTGATCAGTGCATGATATACGTGATCAGTGCATGATCAGCCACGTGATCAGTGCATGATCAGTCACGTGATCAGTGCATGATCAGCTTCATGATCTGTGTGCATGATCAGGTACGTGATCAGTGCATGATCAGCCACGTGATCAGTGCATGATAGCACGTGATCAGTGCATGATCAGTCACGTGATCAGTGCATGATCAGTCCACGTGATCAGTGCATGATCAGCCACGTGATCAGTGC
Source organism: Bos javanicus (assembly GCF_032452875.1). Classification (NCBI taxonomy): domain Eukaryota; kingdom Metazoa; phylum Chordata; class Mammalia; order Artiodactyla; family Bovidae; genus Bos; species Bos javanicus. The sequence goes on from NW_026894828.1 coordinate 359, forward strand.
ATGATCAGCCACGTGATCAGTGCATGATCAGTTACATGATCAGTGTGAGCATGATCAGTCACGTGACCAGTACATGGTAGCCACGTGATCAGTGCATGATCAGCCACGTGAGCTGCATGATAGCCGATGATCAGTGTGCATGATCAGCCACGTGATCAGCATGATCAGTCACTGATCAGTATGCATGATAGCCACGAAAGACTCAGTCATGATCAGCCACGATCAGCATGACTTGTCAGGTGATCAGTGCATGATCAGTCACGTGATCAGTGCATGATCAGCCACGTGATCAGTGCATGATAGCCACGTGATCAGTGCATGATCAGTCACGTGATCAGTGCATGATCAGTCACGTGATCAGTGCATGATCAGCCACGTGATCAGTGCATGATCAGCCACATGATCAGCAGTGCATCAGTACGTGATCAGTGCATGATCAGTCACGTGATCAGTGCATGATAGCTACGTGATCAGTGCATGATCAGCCACGTGATCAGTGCATGATCAGTCACGTGATCAGTGCATGATCAGGCACGTGATCAGTGCATGATCAGCCACGTGATCAGTGCATGATAGCACGTGATCAGTGCATGATCAGTCACGTGATCAGTGCATGATCAGTCACGTGATCAGTGCATGATCAGCCACGTGATCAGTGCATGATCAGCCACGTGATCAGTGCATGATCAGTTACGTGATCAGTGCATGATCAGTCACGTGATCAGCATGGTAGCTACGTGATCAGTGCATGATCAGCCACTGATCAGTGCATGATAGCCACGTGATCAGTGCATGATCAGTCACGTGATCAGTGCATGATCAGTCACGTGATCAGTGCATGATCAGCCACGTGATCAGTGCATGATCAAGTGATCAGCAGCATGATCAGTCACGTGATCAGTGCATGATAGTCACGTGATCAGTGCATGATAGCACGTGATCAGTGCATGATCAGCCACGTGATCAGTGCATGATAGCCACGTGATCAGTGCATGATCAGCTCTGATCAGTGCATGATCAGCCACGTGATCAGTGCATGATAGCCACGTGATCAGTGCATGATCAGTCACGTGATCAGTGCATGATCAGCCACGTGATCAGTGCATGATCAGTCACGTGATCAGTGCATGATATCACGTGATCAGTCATGCCCATCATTCACGTGATTGTGCATGATCAGCCACGTGATCAGTGCATGATCAGCCACGTGATCAGTGCATGATAGCCACGTGATCAGTGCATGATCAGTCACGTGATCAGTGCATGATCAGCCACGTGATCAGTGCATGATAGCCACGTGATCAGCAGATGAAGCCATGGTGATCAGTATGATCAGTCACGTGATCAGTGCATGATCAGCCACGATCAGTATGCGATCAGCCACGTGATCAGTGCATGTCAGTCATGATCAGTGCATGATCAGTTGCCAGTGATCAGTGCATGATCAGTCCGTGATCAGTGCATGATCAGCCACGTGATCAGTGCATGATCAGCCACGTGATCAGTGCATGATCAGCCACGTGATCAGTGCATGATCAGTCACATGATCAGTGCATGATCAGCCACGTGATCAGTGCATGATAGCACACGTGATCAGTGCATGATCAGCCACGTGATCAGTGCATGATCAGTCACGTGATCAGTGCATGATAGCCACGTGATCAGTGCATGATCAGTCACGTGATCAGTGTGTGATCAGCCACGTGATCAGTGCATGCTCAGTCACGTGATCAGGGCCTGCTGAGCTGCAGTGATTACTGTCTGCTCATCTGCTTGACAATTGCCAGCTGAGCTGCACGATTCCTGCCTGTCATCTGCTTGACAGTTGCCACCTGTGCTGCGTAATTCCTGCCTGCTCATCTACTTGATTATTGCCAGCTGAGCAGCATGATTTCTCAGAGCTGAGTTCCATGATTATTGCCTGCTGACTGATTCGTGCCTACTCAGCTCTTTGTTCAGTGCCTCCAGGCACATGATCAGTGCATGACACAAACATGATCAGCACATGATCAGTCACATGATCAGTGCATGATAAGCCACGTGATCAGTGCATGATCAGTCACGTGATCAGTGCATGATCAGTCACGTGAACAGTGCATGATCATTTACGTGATCAGTGCATGATCAGTCACGTGACCAGTATATGGTAGCACGTGATCATTGCATGATCAGCCACGTGAGCAGTGCATGATAGCCACGTGATGTGTGCATGATCAGTTACGTGAGCAGAGTATGATCAGCCACGTGATCAGTGCATGAGTGCCACGTGATCAGTGCATGATCAGTCACGTGACAGGTGTGTGATCAGCCACGTGAACAGTGCATGTTCAGCCACGTGATCAGTGCATGATAGCCACGTGATCAGTGCATGATCAGTTACGTGAGCAGTGTATGATCAGCCACGTGATCAGTGCATGGTCAGACACGTGATCAGTGTATGATCAGCCACGTGATCAGTGCATGATATCCACGTGATCAGTGCATGATCAGCCACGTGAACAGTGCATGCTCAGTCACGTGATCAGGGCCTGCTGAGCTGCGTGATTACTGTCTGCTCATCTGCTTGACAATTGCCAGCTGAGCTGCACGATTCCTGCCTGTCATCTGCTTGACAATTGCCAGCTGTGCTGCGTAATTCCTGCCTGCTCAGCTGCTTGATTATTGCCAGCTGAGCAGCATGATTCCTCACAGCTGAGTTCCATGATTATTGCCTGCTGACTGTTTGATTCGTGCCTACTCAGCTCTTTGTTTATTGCCTCCAGAGGCACATGATCAGTGTATGATAGCAAACATGATCAGCGCATGATCAGTCACATGATCAGCGCCATTAAGTCACGTGATCACTACATGATAGTCATGTGATCAGTCCATGCTCAGTCACGGTATCAGTGCATGATCAGCCACGTGATCAGTGCATGATAGCCACGTGATCAGTGCATGATCATCACGTGATCAGTGCATGATCAGTCACGTGATCAGTGCATGATAGCTACGTGATCAGTGCATGATCAGTCACGTGATCAGTGCATGATCAGTCACGTGATCAGTGCATGATCAGCCACGTGATCAGTGCATGATAGCCACGTGATCAGTGCATGATCAGTCACGTGATCAGTGCATGATCAGTCACGTGACAGTACATGGTAGCTACGTGATCAGTGCATGATCAGCCACGTGATAGTGCATGATAGCCACGTGATCAGTGCATGATCAGTCACGTGATCAGTGCATGATCAGTCACGTGATCAGTGCATGATCAGCCACGTGATCAGTGCATGATCAGCCACGTGATCAGTGCATGATAGCCACGTGATCAGTGCATGATCAGTCACGTGATCAGTGCATGATCAGTCACGTGATCAGTGCATGATCAGCCACGTGATCAGTGCATGATCAGCCACGTGATCAGTGCATGATCAATTACGTGATCAGTGCATGATCAGTCACGTGACCAGTACATGGTAGCTACGTGATCAGTGCATGATCAGCCACGTGATCAGTGCATGATAGCCACGTGATCAGTGCATGATCAGTCACGTGATCAGTGCATGATCAGTCACGTGATCAGTGCATGATCAGTCACGTGATCAGTGCATGATCATCCACGTGATCAGTGCATGATCAGTCACGTGATCAGTGCATGATAGCCACGTGATCAGTGCATGATCAGTCCCGTGATCAGTGCATGATCAGCCACGTGATCAGTGCATGATAGCCACGTGATCAGTGTGTGATCAGCCACGTGATCAGTGCATGATCAGTCACGTGATCAGTGCATGATCAGCCACGTGATCAGTGCATGATCAGCCACGTGATCAGTGCATGACAGCCACGTGATCAGTGCATGATCAGTCACGTGATCAGTGCATGATAGCCACGTGATCAGTGCATGATCAGTCACGTGATCAGTGTGATCAGCCACGTGAACAGTGCATGCTCAGTCACGTGATCAGGGCCTGCTGAGCTGCGTGATTACTGTCTGCTCATCTGCTTGACAATTGCCAGCTGAGCTGCACGATTCCTGCCTGTCATCTGCTTGACAATTGCCAGCTGTGCTGCGTAATTCCTGCCTGCTCAGCTGCTTGATTATTGCCAGCTGAGCAGCATGATTCCTCACAGCTGAGTTCCATGATTATTGCCTGCTGACTGATTCGTGCCTACTCAGCTCTTTGTTCATTGCCTCCAGAGGCACATGATCAGTGTATGATACCAAACATGATCAGCACATGATCAGTCACATGATCAGTGCATGATAAGCCACGTGATCAGTGCATGATCAGTCACGTGATCAGTGCATGATCAGTCACGTGATCAGTGCATGATCAGTCACGTGATCAGTATATCAGCCACGTGATCAGTGCATGATCAGCCACGTGATCAGTGCATGATAGCCACGTGATCAGTGCATGATCAGTCACGTGATCAGTGCATGATCAGCCACGTGATCAGTGCATGATAGCCACGTGATCAGTGCATGATCAGTCACGTGATCAGTGTATGATCAGCCACGTGATCAGTGCATGATCAGCCACGTGATCAGTGCATGATAGCCACGTGATCAGTGCATGATCAGTCACGTGATCAGTGCATGATCAGTCACGTGATCAGTGCATGATCATTTACGTGATCAGTGCATGATCAGTCACGTGACCAGTATATGGTAGCTACGTGATCATTGCATGATCAGCCACGTGATCAGTGCATGATAGCCACGTGATCAGTGCATGATCAGTTACGTGATCAGTGTATGATCAGCCACGTGATCAGTGCATGAGTGCCACGTGATCAGTGCATGATCAGTCACGTGACAGTGTGTGATCAGCCACGTGATCAGTGCATGATCAGCCACGTGATCAGTGCATGATCAGTTACGTGAGCAGTGTATGATCAGCCACGTGATCAGTGCATGGTCAGACACGTGATCAGTGTATGATCAGCCACGTGATCAGTGCATGATATCCAAGTGATCAGTGCATGATCAGTGTATGATCAGCCACGTGAACAGTGCATGCTCAGTCACGTGATCAGGGCCTGCTGAGCTGCGTGATTACTGTCTGCTCATCTGCTTGACAATTGCCAGCTGAGCTGCACGATTCCTGCCTGTCATCTGCTTGACAATTGCCAGCTGTGCTGCGTAATTCCTGCCTGCTCAGCTGCTTGATTATTGCCAGCTGAGCAGCATGATTCCTCACAGCTGAGTTCCATGATTATTGCCTGCTGACTGTTTGATTCGTGCCTACTCAGCTCTTTGTTTATTGCCTCCAGAGGCACATGATCAGTGTATGATAGCAAACATGATCAGTGCATGATCAGTCACATGATCAGCGCCATGAAGTCACGTGATCACTACATGATGTCATGTGATCAGTCCATGCTCAGTCACGGTATCAGTGCATGATCAGCCACGTGATCAGTGCATGATCAGCCACGTGATCAGTGCATGATAGCCACGTGATCAGTGCATGATCAGTCACGTGATCAGTGCATGATCAGGCACGTGATCAGTGCATGATCAGCCACGTGATCAGTGCATGATAGCCACGTGATCAGTGCATGATCAGTCACGTGATCAGTGCATGATCAGGCACGTGATCAGTGCATGATCAGCCACGTGATCAGTGCATGATAGCCACGTGATCAGTGCATGATCAGTCACGTGATCAGTGCATGATCAGTCACCAGATCAGTGCATGATGAGCCACGTGATCAGTGCATGATCAATTACGTGATCAGTGCATGATCAGTCACGTGACCAGTGCATGGTTGCTACGTGATCAGTGCATGATCAGCCACGTGATCAGTGCATGATAGCCACGTGATCAGTGCATGATCAGTCACGTGATCAGTGCATGATCACTACGTGATCAGTGCATGATCAGTCACGTGATCAGTGCATGGTAGCTACGTGATCATTGCATGATCAGCCACGTGATCAGTGCATGATAGCCACGTGATCAGTGCATGATCAGTTATGTGAGCAGTATGATCAGCCACGTGATCAGTGCATGAGTGCCACGTGATCAGTGCATGATCAGTCACGTGACAGTGTGTGATCAGCCACGTGATCAGTGCATGATCAGCCACGTGATCAGTGCATGATAGCCACGTGATCAGTGCATGATCAGTTACGTGAGCAGTGTATGATCAGCCACGTGATCAGTGCATGGTCAGACACGTGAACAGTGTATGATCAGCCACGTGATCAGTGCATGCATGATATCCCAGTGATCAGTGCATGATCAGTCACGTGATCAGTGTATGATCAGCCACGTGAACAGTGCATGCTCAGTCACGTGATCAGGGCCTGCTGAGCTGCGTGATTACTGTCTGCTCATCTGCTTGACAATTGCCAGCTGAGCTGCACGATTCCTGCCTGTCATCTGCTTGACAATTGCCAGCTGTGCTGCGTAATTCCTGCCTGCTCAGCTGCTTGATTATTGCCAGCTGAGCAGCATGATTCCTCACAGCTGAGTTCCATGATTATTGCCTGCTGACTGTTTGATTCGTGCCTACTCAGCTCTTTGTTTATTGCCTCCAGAGGCACATGATCAGTGTATGATAGCAAACATGATCAGCGCATGATCAGTCACATGATCAGCGCCATTAAGTCACGTGATCACTACATGATAGTCATGTGATCAGTCCATGCTCAGTCACGGTATCAGTGCATGATCAGCCACGTGATCAGTGCATGATCAGCCACGTGATCAGTGCATGATCAGCCACGTGATCAGTGCATGATCAGTCACGTGATCAGTGCATGATAGCTACGTGATCAGTGCATGATCAGTCACGTGATCAGTGCATGATCAGCCACGTGATCAGTGCATGATCACACGTGATCAGTGCATGATAGCCACGTGATCAGTGCATGATCAGCCACGTGATCAGTGCATGATAGCCACGTGATCAGTGCATGATAGCCACGTGATCAGTGCATGATCAGTCACGTGATCAGTGCATGATCAGGCACGTGATCAGTGCATGATCAGCCATGATCAGTGCATGATAGCCACGTGATCAGTGCATGATCAGTCACGTGATCAGTGCATGATCAGTCACGTGATCAGTGCATGATCAGCCACGTGATCAGTGCATGATCAGCCACGTGATCAGTGCATGATAGCCAGTGATCAGTGCATGATCAGTCACGTGATCAGTGCATGATCATCCACGTGATCAGTGCATGATCAGTCATGTGATCAGTGCATGATAGCCCGTGATCAGTGCATGATCAGTCCCGTGATCAGTGCATGATCAGCCACGTGATCAGTGCATGATAGCCACGTGATCAGTGCATGATCAGTCACGTGATCAGTGCATGATCAGCCACGTGATCAGTGCATGATAGCCACGTGATCAGTGCATGATTTCATGATCAGTGCGATCAGTCACGTGATCAGTGCATGATAGCCACGTGATCAGTGCATGATCAGTCACGTGATCAGTGTGTGATCAGCCACGTGAACAGTGCATGCTCAGTCACGTGATCAGGGCCTGCTGAGCTGCGTGATTACTGTCTGCTCATCTGCTTGACAATTGCCAGCTGAGCTGCACGATTCCTGCCTGTCATCTGCTTGACAATTGCCAGCTGTGCTGCGTAATCCTGCCTGCTCATCTGCTTGATTATTGCCAGCTGAGCAGCATGATTTCACAGCTGAGTTCCATGATTATTGCCTGCTGACTGATTCCTGCCTACTCAGCTCTTTTTCATTGCCTCCAGAGGCACATGATCAGTGTATGATACCAAACATGATCAGCACATGATCAGTCACATGATCAGTGCATGATAAGCCACGTGATCAGTGCATGATCAGTCACGTGATCAGTGCATGATCAGTCACGTGATCAGTGCATGATCAGCCACGTGATCAGTGCATGATCAGTCACGTGATCAGTATATGGTAGCCACGTGATCAGTGCATGATCAGCCACGTGATCAGTGCATGATCAGCCACGTGATCAGTGCATGATCAGTCACGTGATCAGTGCATGATCAGCCACGTGATCAGTGCATGATAGCCACGTGATCAGTGCATGATCAGTCACGTGATCAGTGCATGATGCACGTGATCAGTGCATGATCAGCCACGTGATCAGTGCATGATAGCCACGTGATCAGTGCATGATCAGTCACGTGATCAGTGCATGATCAGACACGTGATCAGTGCATGATCAGCCACGTGATCAGTGCATGATAGCCACGTGATCAGTGCATGATCAGTCACGATCAGTGATCAGTCACGTGATCAGTGCATGATGAGCCACGTGATCAGTGCAGGATCAATTCCATGATCAGTGCATGATCAGTCACGTGACCAGTACATGGTTGCTACGTGATCGTGTGCAGGCATGATCAGCCACGTGAGCAGTGCATGATAGCCACGTGATCAGTGCATGATCAGTCACGTGATCAGTGCATGATCATTTACGTGATCTGTGCATGATCAGTCACGTGACCAGTAAATGGTAGCTACGTGATCATTGCATGATCAGCCTCGTGAGCAGTGCATGATAGCCACGTGATGTGTGCATGATCAGTTACGTGAGCAGAGTATGATCAGCCACGTGATCAGTGCATGAGTGCCACGTGATCAGTGCATGATCAGTCACGTGACAGTGTGTGATCAGCCACGTGAACAGTGCATGTTCAGCCACGTGATCAGTGCATGATAGCCACGTGATCAGTGCATGATCAGTTACGTGAGCAGTGTATGATCAGCCACGTGATCAGTGCATGGTCAGACACGTGAACAGTGTATGATCAGCCACGTGATCAGTGCATGATATCCAAGTGATCAGTGCATGATCAATCACGTGATCAGTGTATGATCAGCCACGTGAACAGTGCATGCTCAGTCACGTGATCAGGGCCTGCTGAGCTGCGTGATTACTGTCTGCTCATCTGCTTGACAATTGCCAGCTGAGCTGCACGATTCCTGCCTGTCATCTGCTTGACAATTGCCAGCTGTGCTGCGTAATTCCTGCCTGCTCAGCTGCTTGATTATTGCCAGCTGAGCAGCATGATTCCTCACAGCTGAGTTCCATGATTATTGCCTGCTGACTGTTTGATTCGTGCCTACTCAGCTCTTTGTTTATTGCCTCCAGAGGCACATGATCAGTGTATGATAGCAAACATGATCAGTGCATGATCAGTCACATGATCAGCGCCATTAAGTCACGTGATCACTACATGATAGTCATGTGATCAGTCCATGCTCAGTCACGGTATCAGTGCATGATCAGCCACGTGATCAGTGCATGATCAGCCACGTGATCAGTGCATGATCAGCCACGTGATCAGTGCATGATCAGCCAGTGATCAGTGATGATAGGTAGGTGATCAGTGCATGATCAGTCACGTGATCAGTGCATGATCAGGCACGTGATCAGTGCATGATCAGCCACGTGATCAGTGCATGATAGCCACGTGATCAGTGCATGATCAGTCACGTGATCAGTGCATGATCAGTCACGTGATCAGTGCATGATCAGCCACGTGATCAGTGCATGATAGCCACGTGATCAGTGCATGATCAGTCACGTGATCAGTGCATGATCAGTCACGTGATCAGTATGATCAGCCACGTGATCAGTGCATGATAGCCACGTGATCAGTGCATGATCAGCCAGATGATCAGTGCATGATCAGTCACGTGATCAGTGCATGATCAGCCACGTGATCAGTGCATGATCAGTCACGTGATCAGTGCATGATAGCCCGTGATCAGTGCATGATCAGTCCCGTGATCAGTGCATGATCAGCCACGTGATCAGTGCATGATAGCCACGTGATCAGTGCATGATCAGTCACGTGATCAGTGCATGATCAGCCACGTGATCAGTGCATGATCAGCCACGTGATCAGTGCATGACAATTACGTGATCAGTGCATGATCAGTCACGTGATCAGTGCATGAGCCACGTGATCAGTGCATGATCAGTCACGTGATAGTGTGTGATCAGCCACGTGATCAGTGCATGATCAGCCACGTGATCAGTGCATGATAGCCACGTGATCAGTGCATGATCAGTCACGTGACAGTGTGATCAGCCACGTGAACAGTGCATGATCAGCCACGTGATCAGTGCATGATAGCCACGTGATCAGTGCATGATCAGTCACGTGATCAGTACATGATCAGTCACGTGAAGTGCATGATCATTTACGTGATCAGTGCATGATCAGTCACGTGACCAGTATATGGTAGCTACGTGATCATTGCATGATCAGCCACGTGATCAGTGCATGATAGCCACGTGATGTGTGCATGATCAGTTACGTGAGCAGTGTATGATCAGCCACGTGATCAGTGCATGATGCCACGTGATCAGTGCATGATCAGCCACGTGATCAGTGCATGATCAGCCACGTGATCAGTGCATGATCAGCCACGTGATAAGTGAATTATCAGTTACGTGATCAGTGCATGATCAGCCACGTGATCAGTGCATGATATCCAAGTGATCAGTGCATGATCAGTGTATGATCAGCCACGTGAACAGTGCATGATCAGTCACGTGATCAGGGCCTGCTGAGCTGCGTGATTACTGTCTGCTCATCTGCTTGACAATTGCCAGCTGAGCTGCACGATTCCTGCCTGTCATCTGCTTGACAATTGCCAGCTGTGCTGCGTAATTCCTGCCTGCTCAGCTGCTTGATTATTGCCAGCTGAGCAGCATGATTCCTCACAGCTGAGTTCCATGATTATTGCCTGCTGACTGTTTGATTCGTGCCTACTCAGCTCTTTGTTTATTGCCTCCAGAGGCACATGATCAGTGTATGATAGCAAACATGATCAGTGCATGATCAGTCACATGATCAGCGCCATTAAGTCACGTGATCACTACATGATAGTCATGTGATCAGTCCATGCTCAGTCACGGTATCAGTGCATGATCAGCCACGTGATCAGTGCATGATAGCCACGTGATCAGTGCATGATAGCCACGTGATCAGTGCATGATCAGCCACGTGATCAGTGGATGATAGGCACGTGATCAGTGCATGATCAGTCACGTGATCAGTGCATGATCAGGCACGTGATCAGTGCATGATCAACACGTGATCAGTGCATGATAGCTACGTGATCAGTGCATGATCAGCCACGTGATCAGTGCATGATAGCCACGTGATCAGTGCATGATAGCCACGTGATCAGTGCATGATCAGTCACGTGATCTGTGCATGTTCAGACACGTGATCTGTGCATGATCAGCCACGTGATCAGTGCATGATAGCCACGTGATCAGTGCATGATCAGTCACGTGAACAGTGCATGATCAGTCACGTGATCAGTGCATGATCAACCACGTGATCAGTGCATGATAGCCAGGTAATGAGTGCATGATAGCCAGATGATCAGTGCATGATCAGTCACGTGATCAGTGTATGATCAGCCACGTGATCAGTGCATGATGAGTCATGTAATCAATGCATGATAGCCCCGTGATCAGTGCATGATCAGTCCCCTGATGAGTGCATGATCAGCCAAGTGATCAGTGATAGCTACGTGATCACTGCATTTTCATTCACATGATCAGTGCATGATCAGCCACGTCATCAGTGTATGATAGCCACGTGATCATTGCATACAATTTCATGAACAGTGCATGCGCAATCACGTGATCAGCGCATGAGAGCCCCGTGATCAGTGAATGATCAGTCACGTGATAGGTGTGTGATCAGCCACGTGAACAGTGCATGCTCAGTCACGTGATCAGGGCCTACTGAGCTGCGTGATTACTGTCTGCTCATCTGCTTGACAATTGCAAGCTGAGCTGCACGATTCCTGCCTGTCATCTCCATGACAATTGCCAGCTGTGCTGCGTAATTCCTGCCTGCTCATCTACTTGATTATTGCCAGCTGAGCAGCATGATTTCTCAGAGCTGAGTTCCATGATTATTGCCTGCTGACTGATTCGTGCCTATTCAGCTCTTTTCATTGCCTCCAGAGGCACATGATCAGTGAATGATAGCAAACATGATCAGCACATGATCAGTCACATGAACAATGCATGATAAGCCAGGTGATCAGTGCATGATCAATTACGTGATCAGTGCATGATCAGTCACGTGAACAGTGCATGATCATTTACGTGATCAGTGCATGATGAGTCACATGACCAGTATATGGTAGCCACGATCATTGCATGACCAGCTACGTGAGCAGTGTATGATCAGCCACGTGATCACTGCATGATCAGACACGTGAACAGTGTATGATCAGCCACGTGATCAGTGCATGATACCTAGGTGATCAGTTCATGATTATCACGTGATCTGTGCATGACAGGCACGTAATCAGTGCATGATATCCAGGTGATCAGTGAATTATAGCCACGTGATCAGTGCATGATCAGTCACGTGATCAGTGCATGACCAGGCACGAACAGTGTATGATCAGCCACGTGATCAGTGCATTATAACCATGATCAGTGCATGATCAGTCAAGTAATCAGTGCGTGAACAGTCACCAGATCAGTGCATGAAGAGCCACGTGATCAGTGCAGGATAAATTACATGATCAGTGCATGATCAGTCACGTGACCAGTTCATGGTTGCTACGTGATCAGTGCATGATCAGCCACGTGAGCAGTGCATGATAGCCACGTGATCAGTGCATGATCAGTCACGTGATCAGTGCATGATCATTTACGTGATCTGTGCATGATCAGTCACATGACCAGTAAATGGTAGCTACGTGATCATTGCATGAACAGCCTCGTGAGCAGTGCATGATAGCCACGTGATGTGTGCATGATCAGTTATGTGAGCAGAGTATGATCAGCCACGTGATCAGTGCAAGAGTGCCAGGTGATCAGTGCATGATCAGTCACGTAACAGTGTGTGATCAGCCACGTGAACAATGCATGTTCAGCCACGTGATCAGTGCATGATAGCCACGTGATCAGTGCACGATCAGTTACGTGAGCAGTGTATGATCAGCCACGTGATCAGTGCATGGTCAGACACGTGAACAGTGTATGATCAGCCACGTGATCAGTGCATGATATCCAAGTGTTCAGTGCATGGTCAATCACGTGATCAGTGTATGATCAGCCCGTGAACAGTGCATGATCAGTCACGTGATCAGGGCCTGCTGAGCTGCGTGATTACTGTCTGCTCACCTGTTTGACAATTGCCAGCTGAGCTGCACGATTCCTGCCTGTCATCTGCTTGACAATTGCCAGCTGTGCTGCGTAATTCCTGCCTGCTCAGCTGCTTGATTATTGCCAGCTGATCAGCATGATTCCTCACAGCTGAGTTCCATGATTATTGCCTACTGACTGTTTGATTCGTGCCTACTCAGCTCTTTGTTTATTGCCTCCAGAGGCACATGATCAGTGTATGATAGCAAACATGATCAGCGCATGATAAGTCACATGATGAGCGCCATGAAGTCACGTGATCACTACATGATAGTCATGTGATCAGTCCATGCTCAGTCACGGTATCAGTGCATGATCAGCCACGTGATCAGTGCATGATCAGCCAGGTGATCATTACATGATAGCCACGTGATCAGTGCATGATCAGCCAGGTGATCAGTGCATGATAGGTAGGTGATCAGTTCATGATTAGTCACGTGATCAGTGCATGACCAGGCAGGTGATCAGTGCATGATCAGTCACGTGATCAGTGCATGATCAGCCACGTGATCACTGCATGATCAGTCACGTGATCTGTGCATGACCAGGCACGTGATCAGTGTATGATCAGCCACGTGATCATTGCATGATAGCCACGTGATCAGTGCATGATCAGTAACGTGAACACTGCATGATCAGTCACGTGATCAGTGTATGATCAACCACGTGATCAGTGCACGATAGCCAGGTAATGAGTGCATGATAGCCAGATGATCAGTGCATGATCAGTCACGTGATCATGATCATCCACGTGATTAGTGCATGTGGAGTCATGTAATCAATGCATGATAGCCACGCGATCAGTGCATGATCAGTCCCGATGAGTCTATGATCAGCCAAGTGATCAGTGCAAGATCAGCCACGTGATCACTGCATTTTCATTCACATGATCAGTGCATGATCAGCCACGTCATCAGTGCATGATAGCCACGTGATCATTGCATACAATTTCGTGAACAGTGCATATGAATCATGCAGCGCATGAGAGCCCCATGATCAGTGAATGATCAGTCACGTGATAGGTGCGTGATCAGCCACGTGAACAGTGCATGCTCAGCCACGTGATCAGTGCATGATTGCCACGTGATCAGTGCATGATCAGTCACGTGATCAGGTGTGTGATCAGCCACGTGAACAGTGCATGTTCAGCCACGTGATCAGTGCATGATAGCCACGTGATCAGTCCATGATCAGTCACGTGATCAGTACATGATCAGTCACGTGAACCGTGCATGATCATTTACGTGATCTGTGCATGATGAGTCACGTGACCAGCATGGTAGCACGTGACCATTGCAGGACCAGCCACGTGAGCAGTGCATGATAGCCACGTGATGTGTGCATGATCAGTTACGTGAGCAGAGTATGATCAGCCACGTGATCAGTGCATGAGTGCCACGTGATCAGTGCATGATCAGTCACGTAACAGGTGTGTGATGAGCCACGTGATCAGTGCATGATAGCCACGTAATCAGTGCATGATCAGTTACTTGAGCAGTGTATGATCAGCCATGTGATCAGTGCATGATATCCAAATGATCACTGCATGATCAGTGTATGATCAGCCACGTGAACACTGCATGATCAGTCACGTGATCAGGGCCTGCTGAGCTCCGTGATTACTGTCTGATCATCTGCTTGACAATTGCCAGCTGAGCTGCACGATTCCTCCCTGTCATCTGCTTGACAATTGCCAGCTGTGCTGTGTAATTCCTGCCTGCTCAGCTGCTTGATTATTGCCAGCTGAGCAGCATGATTCCTCACAGCTGAGTGCCATGATTATTGCCTGCTGACTGTTTGATTCGTGCCTACTCAGCTCTTTGTTTATTGCCTCCAGAGGTACATGATCAGTGTATGATAGCAAACATGAACAGTGCATGATCAGTCACATGATCAGCGCCATTAAGTCACGTGATCACTACATGAGTCATGTGATCAGTCCATGCTCAGTCACATCAGTGCATGATCAGCCACGTGATCAGTGCATGATAGCCAGGTGATCAGTGCATGATCAGCCATGATCAGTGCATGATCAGTGATCGTAGATCAGTGATCAGTTCATGATTAGTCACGTGATCTGTGCTGACCAGGCAGGTGATCAGTGCATGATCAACACGTGAACAGTGCATGATAGCCACGTGATCACTGCATGATCAGCCACGTGATCAGTGCATGATAGCCACGTGATCAGTGCATGATAGCCACGTGATCACTGCATGATTAGCCACGTGATCAGTGCATGACCAGCCACGTGATCAGTGCATGATCAGCCACGTGATCATTGCATGATAGCCAGGTGATCAGTGCATGATCAGTCACGTGAACAGTGCATGATCAGTCACGTGATCAGTGCATGATCAACCACGTGATCAGGGCATGATAGCCAGGTAATCAGTGCATGATAGCCAGATGATCAGTGCATGATCAGTCGTGATCTGTGCATGATCAGCCACGTGATCAGTGCATGTGGAGTCATGTAATCAATGCATGATAGCCACGTGATCAGTGCATGATCATCCCAGTCTATGATCAGCCAAGTGATCAGTGCAAGATGCTTCGTGATCACTGCATGATCAGACATGATCAGTGCATGATGAAGCCACGTGATCAGTGCATGAACGTGATTGACAAGTCATGATCAGCCATGCGATCAGTGCGATCAGTGAGAGCCACGTGATCAGTGAATGATCAGTCACGTGATCAGTGTGTGATCAGCCACGTGAACAGTGCATGCTCAGTCACGTGATCGGGCCTGCTGAGCTGCGTGATTACTGTCTGCTCATCTGCTTGACAATTGCAAGCTGAGCTGCACGATTCCTGCCTGTCATCTGCTTGACAATTGCCACCTGTGCTGCGTAATTCCTGCCTGCTCATCTATTGATTATTGCCAGCTGAGCAGCATGATTTCTCAGAGCTGAGTTCCATGATTATTGCCTGCTGACTGATTCTGCCTATTCAGCTCTTTTTTCATTGCCTCCAGAGGCACATGATCAGTGAATGACACCAAACATGATCAGCACATGATCAGTCATGAACAATGCATGATAAGCCAGGTGATCATGTGCATCATGCAGCACTGATCAGTGCGATCAGTCATGCGAATCTGATCACGTGATCAGTGCATGATGAGTCACATGACCAGTATATGGTAGTCGTGATCAGTGCATGACCAGCGTGAGCAGAGTATGATCAGCCACGTGATCACTGCATGATCAGTCACGTGATCAGTGCATGATCAGCCACGTGATCAGTGCATGATACCAGGTGATCAGTGCATGATCAGTCACGTGATCTGTGCATGACAGGCACGTGATCAGTGCATGATATCCAGGTGATCAGTGAATTATAGCCACGTGATCAGTTCATGATTAGTCACGTGATCTGTGCATGACCAGGCACGTAAACAGTGCATGATCAGCCACGTGATCAGTGCATTATAACCACGTGATCAGTGCATGATCTGTCAAGTAATCAGTGCGTGAACAGTCACCAGATCAGTGCATGAAGAGCCACGTGATCAGTGCAGGATAAACGTGATCAGTGCATGATCAGTCACGTGACCAGTTCATGGTTGCTACGTGATCATTGCATGATCAGCCACGTGAGCAGTGCATGATCCACGTGATCAGTGCATGATCAGTCACGTGATCAGTGCATGATCATTTACGTGATCTGTGCATGATCAGTCACATGACCAGTAAATGGTAGCTACGTGATCATTGCATGAACAGCCTCGTGAGCAGTGCATGATAGCCACGTGATGTGTGCATGATCAGTTATGTGAGCAGAGTATGATCAGCCACGTGATCAGTGCAAGAGTGCCAGGTGATCAGTGCATGATCAGTCACGTAACAGGTGTGTGATCAGCCACGTGAACAATGCATGTTCAGCCACGTGATCAGTGCATGATAGACACGTGATCAGTGCACGATCAGTTACGTGAGCAGTGTATGATCAGCCACGTGATCAGTGCATGGTCAGACACGTGAACAGTGTATGATCAGCCACGTGATAAGTTCATGATATCCAAGTGTTCAGTGCATGGTCAATCACGTGATCAGTGTATGATCAGCCCCGTGAACAGTGCATGATCAGTCACGTGATCAGGGCCTGCTGAGCTGCGTGATTACTGTCTGCTCACCTGTTTGACAATTGCCAGCTGAGCTGCACGATTCCTGCCTGTCATCTGCTTGACAATTGCCAGCTGTGCTGCGTAATTCCTGCCTGCTCAGCTGCTTGATTATTGCCAGCTGATCAGCATGATTCCTCACAGCTGAGTTCCATGATTATTGCCTACTGGCTGTTTGATTCGTGCCTACTCAGCTCTTTGTTTATTGCCTCCAGAGGCACATGATCAGTGTATGATAGCAAACATGATCAGCGCATGATAAGTCACATGATGAGCGCCATTAAGTCACGTGATCACTACATGATAGTCATGTGATCAGTCCATGCTCAGTCACGGTATCAGTGCATGATCAGCCACGTGATCAGTGCATGATAGCCAGGTGATCATTACATGATAGCCACGTGATCAGTGCATGATCAGTCAGGTGATCAGTGCATGATAGTAGGTGATCGGTTCATGATTAGTCACGTGATCTGTGCTGACCAGGCAGGTGATCAGTGTATGATCAGACACATCAGTGCATGATAGCCACGTGATCACTTCATGATTAGTCACGTGATCAGTGCATGACCAGGCACGTGATCAGTGTATGATCAGCGATCGTCAGCATGATAGCCAGGTGATCAGTGCATGATCAGTAACGTGAACACTGCATGATCAGTCACGTGATCAGTGTATGATCAACCACGTGATCAGTGCACGATAGCCAGTGATCAGTGCATGATAGCCAGATGATCAGTGCATGATCAGTCACGTGATCTGTGTATGATCATCCACGTGATCAGTGCATGTGGAGTCATGTGATCAATGCATGATAGCGCCGTGATCAGTGCATGATCAGTCCCGTGATGAGTCTATGATCAGCCAAGTGATCAGTGCAAGATAGCAACGTGATCACTGCATTATCATTCACATGATCAGTGCATGATCAGCCACGTCATCAGTGCATGATAGCCACGTGATCATTGCATACAGTTACGTGATCAGTGCATGCACAATCACGTGTCAGTGATGAGAGCCACATGATCAGTGCATGATCAGTCACGTGATCAGTGTGTGATCAGCCACGTGAACAGTGCATGCTCAGCCACGTGATCAGTGCATGATGCCACGTGATCAGTGCATGATCAGTCACGTGACAGTGCATGATCAGCCACGAACAGTGCATGTTCAGCCACGTGATCAGTGCATGATAGCCACGTGATCAGTCCATGATCAGTCACGTGATCAGTACATGATCAGTCACGTGAACCGTGCATGATCATTACGTGATCTGTGCATGATGAGTCACGTGACCAGTATATGGTAGCTACGTGATCATTGCATGACCAGCCACGTGAGCAGTGCATGATAGCCACGTGATGTGTGCATGATCAGTTATGTGAGCAGAGTATGATCAGCCACGTGATCAGTGCATGAGTGCCACGTGATCAGTGCATGATCAGTCACGTGAACAGGTGTGTGATCAGCCACGTGATCAGTGCATGATAGCCACGTAATCAGTGCATGATCAGTTACGTGAGCAGTGTATGATCAGCCACGTGATCAGTGCATGATATCCAATGATCAGTGCATGATCAGTGTATGATCAGCCACGTGACCACTGCATGATCAGTCACGTGATCAGGCCTGCTGAGCTGCGTGATTACTGTCTGATCATCTGCTTGACAATTGCCAGCTGAGCTGCACGATTCCTCCCTGTCATCTGCTTGACAATTGCCAGCTGTGCTGTGTAATTCCTGCCTGCTCAGCTGCTTGATTATTGCCAGCTGAGCAGCATGATTCCTCACAGCTGAGTGCCATGATTATTGCCTGCTGACTGTTTGATTCGTGCCTACTCAGCTCTTTGTTTATTGCCTCCAGAGGTACATGATCAGTGTATGATAGCAAACATGAACAGTGCATGATCAGTCACATGATCAGCGCCATTAAGTCACGTGATCTCTACATGAGTGGCATGTGATCAGTCCATGCTCAGTCACGGTATCAGTGCATGATCAGCCACGTGATCAGTGCATGATAGCCAGGTGATCATTACATGATCAGCCACGTGATCAGTGCATGATCAGCCAGGTGATCAGTGCATGATAGGTGATCAGTTCATGATTAGATCACGTGATCTGTGCATGACCAGGCAGGTGATCAGTGCATGATCAGACATGTGAACAGTGGCTGATAGCCACGTGATCAGTGCATGATCAGCCACGTGATCAGTGCATGATCAGCCACGTGATCAGTGCATGATAGCCACGTGATCACTTCATGATTAGTCACGTGATCTGTGCATGACCAGGCAGGTGATCAGTGTATGATCAGCCACGTGATCATTGCATGATAGCCACGTGATCAGTGCATGATCAGTCACGTGAACAGTGCATGATCAGTCACGTGATCAGTGCATGATCAACCACGTGATCAGGGCACGATAGCCAGGTAATGAGTGCATGATAGCCAGATGATCAGTGCATGATCAGTCACGTGATCAGTGTATGATCATCCACGTGATCAGTGCATGTGGAGTCATGTAATCAATGCATGATAGCGCCGTGATCAGTGCATGATCAGTCCCCTGATGAGTCTATGATCAGCCAAGTGATCAGTGCAAGATAGCTACGTGATCACTGCATTTTCATTCACATGATCAGTGCATGATCAATGTCATCAGTGTATGATAGCCACGTGATCATTGCATACAATTTCATGAACAGTGCATGCGCAATCACGTGATCAGCGCATGAGAGCCACGTGATCAGGGAATGATCAGTCACGTGATAGGTGTGTGATCAGCCACGTGAACAGTGCATGCTCAGTCACGTGATCAGGGCCTGCTGAGCTGCGTGATTACTGTCTGCTCATCTGCTTGATAATTGCAAGCTGAGCTGCACGATTCCTGCCTGTCATCTCCATGACAATTGCCACCTGTGCTGCGTAATTCCTGCCTGCTCATCTACTTGATTATTGCCAGCTGAGCAGCATGATCTCAGAGCTGAGTTCCATGATTATTGCCTGCTGACTGATTCCTGCCTATTCAGCTCTTTTTATTGCCTCCAGAGGCACATGATCAGTGAATGACACCAAACATGATCAGCACATGATCAGTCACATGAACAATGCATGATAAGCCAGGTGATCAGTGCATGATCAATTACGTGATCAGTGCATGATCAGTCACGAACAGTGCATGATCATTTACGTGATCTGTGCATGATGAGTCACATGACCAGTATATGGTAGTTTTCGTGATCATTGCATGACCAGCTACGTGAGCAGTGTATGATCAGCCACGTGATCACTGCAGTGATCACCAGACACGTGAACAGTGTATGATCAGCCACGTGATCAGTGCATGATACCTACGTGATCAGTTCATGATTACTCACGTAATCTGTGCATGACAGGCACGTAATCAGTGCATGATATCCAGGTGATCAGTGAATTATAGCCACGGGATCAGTTCATGATTAGTCACGTCATCTGTGCATGACCAGGCACGTAAACAGTGTATGATCAGCCACGTGATCAGTGCATTATAACCACGTGATCATTGCATGATCTGTCAAGTGATCGCGTGAACAGTCACCAGATTAGTGCATAAGAGCCATGTGATCAGTGCAGGATAAATTACATGATCAGTGCATGATCAGTCACGTGACCAGTTCATGGTTGCTACGTGATCATTGCATGATCAGCCACGTGAGAGAGTCATGATAGCCACGTGATGTGCATGATCAGTCACGTGATCAGTGCATGATCATTTACGTGATCTGTGCATGATCAGTCACGTGACCAGTAAATGGTAGCTACGTGATCATTGCATGAACAGCCTCGTGAGCAGTGCATGATAGCCATGTGATGTGTGCATGATCAGTTATGTGAGCAGAGTATGATCAGCCACGTGATCAGTGCAAGAGCCATGATCAGTGCATGATCAGTCACGTAATCAGTGTGATCAGCCACGTGAACAATGCATGTTCAGCCACGTGATCAGTGCATGATAGACACGTGATCAGTGCACGATCAGTTACGTGAGCAGTGTATGATCAGCCACGTGATCATTGCATGGTCAGACACGTGAACAGTGTATGATCAGCCACGTGATAAGTTCATGATATCCAGTGTTCAGTGCATGGTCAATCACGTGATCAGTGTATGATCAGCCCCGTGAACAGTGCATGATCAGTCACGTGATCAGGGCCTGCTGAGCTGCGTGATTACTGTCTGCTCACCTGTTTGACAATTGCCAGCTGAGCTGCACGATTCCTGCCTGTCATCTGCTTGACAATTGCCAGCTGTGCTGCGTAATTCCTGCCTGCTCAGCTGCTTGATTATTGCCAGCTGATCAGCATGATTCCTCACAGCTGAGTTCCATGATTATTGCCTACTGGCTGTTTGATTCGTGCCTACTCAGCTCTTTGTTCATTGCCTAGAGGCACATGATCAGTGTATGATAGCAAACATGATCAGCGCATGATAAGTCACATGATGAGCGCCATGAAGTCACGTGATCACTACATGATAGTCATGTGATCAGTCCATGCTCAGTCACGGTATCAGTGCATGATCAGCCAGGTGATCAGTAGATGATACCAGGTGATCAGTTCATGATTAGTCACGTGATCTGTGCCCAGACAGGCAGTGATCAGTGCTATGATCGACACGTGATCAGTGCATGATAGCCACGTGATCACTTCATGATTAGTCACGTGATCTGTGCATGACCAGGCACGTGATCAGTGTATGATCAGCCACGTGATCATTGCATGATAGCCAGGTGATCAGTGCATGATCAGTAACGTGAACACTGCATGATCAGTCACGTGATCAGTGTATGATCAACCACGTGATCAGTGCACGATAGCTAGGTAATGAGTGCATGATAGCCAGATGATCAGTGCATGATCAGTCACGTGATCTGTGTATGATCATCCACGTGATTAGTGCCTGTGGAGTCATGTAATCAATGCATGATAGCGCCGCGATCAGTGCATGATCAGTCCCGTGATGAGTCATGATCAGCCAAGTGATCAGTGCAAGATAGCTACGTGATCACTGCATTTTCATTCACATGATCAGTGCATGATCAGCCACGTCATCAGTGCATGATAGCCACGTGATCATTGCATACAATTTCGTGAACAGTGCATGCGCAATCACGTGATCAGCGCATGAGAGCCCCATGATCAGTGAATGATCAGTCACGTGATAGGTGTGTGATCAGCCACGTGAACAGTGCATGCTCAGCCACGTGATTCAGTGCATGTGCCACGTGATCAGTGAACACTGGTCAGTCAGGTGTGTGATCAGCCACGAGAACAGTGCATGTTCAGCCACGTGATCAGTGCATGATAGCCACGTGATCAGTCCATGATCAGTCACGTGATCAGTACATGATCAGTCACGTGAACCGTGCATGATCATTTACGTGATCAGTGCATGATGAGTCACGTGACCAGTATATGGTAGCTACGTGACCATTGCATGACCAGCCACGTGAGCAGTGCATGATAGCCACGTGATGTGTGCATGATCAGTTATATGAGCAGAGTATGATCAGCCACGTGATCAGTGCATGAGTGCCACGTGATCAGTGCGATCAGTCACGTGAACAGTGTGTGATCAGCCACGTGATCAGTGCATGATAGCCACGTAATCAGTGCATGATCAGTTACGTGAGCAGTGTATGATCAGCCATGTGATCAGTGCATGATATCCAAATGATCAGTGCATGATCAGTGTATGATCAGCCACGTGAACACTGCATGCATCAGTCACGTGATCAGGGCCTGCTGAGCTGCGTGATTACTGTCTGATCATCTGCTTGACAATTGCCAGCTGAACTGCACGATTCCTCCCTGTCATCTGCTTGACAATTGCCAGCTGTGCTGTGTAATTCCTGCCTGCTCAGCTGCTTGATTATTGCCAGCTGAGCAGCATGATTCCTCACAGCTGAGTGCCATGATTATTGCCTGCTGACTGTTTGATTCGTGCCTACTCAGCTCTTTGTTTATTGCCTCCAGAGGTACATGATCAGTGTATGATAGCAAACATGAACAGTGCATGATCAGTCACATGATCAGCGCCCTTAAGTCACGTGATCACTACATGAGTGGCATGTGATCAGTCCATGCTCAGTCACGGTATCAGTGCATGATCAGCCACGTGATCAGTGCATGATAGCCAGGTGATCATTACATGATAGCCACGTGATCAGTGCATGATCAGCCAGGTGATCAGTAGATGATAGGTAGGTGATCAGTTCATGATTAGTCACCTGATCTGTGCTGACCAGGCAGGTGATCAGTGTATGATCGCATTACGTGAACAGTGCATGATAGCCACGTGATCACTGCATGATGAGCCACGTGATCAGTGCATGATAGCCACGTGATCAGTGCGATATAGCCACGTGATCACTTCATGCATTAGTCACGTGATCTGTGCATGACCAGGCACGTGATCAATGTATGATCAGCCACGTAATCATTGCATGATAGCCAGGTGATTAGTGCATGATCAGTCACGTGAACAGTGCATGATCAGTCACGTGATCAGTGTATGATCAACCACGTGATCAGGGCACGATAGCCAGGTAATGAGTGCATGATAGCCAGATGATCAGTGCATGATCAGTCACGTGATCTGTGTATGATCATCCACGTGATCAGTGCATGTGGAGTCATGTAATCAATGCATGATAGCGCCGTGATCAGCGCATGATCAGTCCCGTGATGAGTCTATGATCAGCCAAGTGATCAGTGCAAGATAGCTACGTGATCACTGCATTTTCATTCACATGATCAGTGCATGATCAGCCACGTTATCAGTGCATGATAGCCACGTGATCATTGCATACAATTTCGTGAACAGTGCATGCGCAATCACGTGATCAGCGCATGAGAGCCCCGTGATCAGTGAATGATCAGTCACGTGATAGGTGTGTGATCAGCCACGTGAACAGTGCATGCTCAGTCACGTGATCTGTACTTGATCAGCCACGTGATCAGTGCCTGCAGAGTCACGTAATAAGGGCCTGCTGAGCTGCGTGATTCCTGCCGGCTCATCTGCATGACAATTGCCAGCTGAGCTGCGTGATTCCTGTTGGCTCATCTGCTTGACAATTGCCAGCTGAGCTGCGTGATTCCTGCCTGGTCACCTGCTTGATTATTGCCAGTTGAGCAGCATGATTCGTCACTGCTGAGCTCCATGCTTATTGCCTGCTGAGTGGGTGGTTCGTGTCTGCTCAGCTCTTTATATGCTAATCAGAGATGTCAAGAATAATAGAATGAGGAGAGCTCAGTAGGAAAAATCAGAGGAGAAAAGAGACTGAGGATCTTGGTTTTCGCGAGAGAATAATCAAACTTCAAGACAAGAATTTTGCACCACTTACGAAGGCCGCAGGCGCCCTCTCGAATGGCAGAAGGTGCCTCACCCTAGACACCTTCTCGAGTGGGTTTTAGCAGCCCAGGCATAATTAGTAAGCGTGGCGGGTTCCGAGCTCCAGATGGAGACTCAGCTGGAAGGTAAAGGGAAGAATGACAAGGAACTTTATGAATTGAGCTGTAAGTTAACCTTTGACAGAGAGAGCGAGATGGTGGTGGGGGACAGCCCCCAGTGAAATCAGTGGTGAGAGCACAAAGCAATACAGTAGGCAGACTCTGGTTTTTTTGGGGGGAGATGCTCGAGAATATCCGGCTGGACTCCTGAGGCTCGATCCCGCATTTGCGTATGCCGAGCCTCCTTCCTCATGACTTTTGTCCAGAGTGGAATGCCTCCCGGCTCCCAGCACATGATCAGTGCATGCTCAGTCACGATATCAGTGCATGATCAGCCGCGTGATAACTGACTTCACAGTCACGTGATCAGCGCCTCTCAGTCACGTGATCACCATATGATAAACACGTGATCAGTGAACGACCAGCCAGGTGATCACTGCATGCGCAGACAGGAGGTCAGTTTCTGATCAGCCACGTGATCAGTGCGTGCACAGTCCCATGATCAGCGGCTGTCAGTCACTGATCACTGCCTGATAAACACGTGATCAGTGCCGAACAGCCAGGTCATCAGTGCATGCCCAGTCAGGTGGTCAGTTCCTGATAGCCACGTGATCAGTGCGTGCAGTCCCATGATCAGCGCCTGTCAGTCACTGATCATTGCTGAGAAACACGTGATCAGTGCATGATGAGCCATGTGATCAGTGCCTGATCAGCCACGTCATCAGTGCATGCGCAGTCACGTGATCAGTGCAGGATAGCCACGTGATCAGTGCATGCTCAGTCACGTGATCTGGACTTGATCAGCCTCGTGATCAGTGCCTGCAGAGTCACGTGATCAGGGCCTGCTGAGCTGCGTGATTCTGCCGGCTCATCTGCATGACATTGCCAGCTGAGCTGCGTGATTCCTGTGGGCTCATCTGCTTGACAATTGCCAGCGGAGCTGCGTGATTCCTGCCTGGTCACCTGCTTGATTATTGCCAGTTGAGCAGCAGGATTCGTCACTGCTGAGCTCCATGCTTATTGCCTGCTGATTGCATGGTTCGTGTCTGCTCAGCTCTTTGAGTATTGCCTCCTGAGATCCCTGTTCGGGCGCCACCTGCCGGGGACCAGCCCCAGCTGATCCAGGGTATTCGAAGGCAGATGGCCTAGGCGACTATTTATATGCTAATCAGAGATGTCAAGAATAATAGTATGAGGAGAGCTCAGTAGGAAAATTCGGTGGAGATAAGAGAGTGAGTAGCTTGGTTTACGCGGAAGACCAATCAAACTTCAAGACAAGAAGTTTGCACCACTTACGTAGGCCGCAGGCGCCCTCTCCAATAGCGAAAGGTGCCTCACCCTAGACACCTTCTCGAGTGGGTCTTAGCAGCCCAGGCATAATTAGTAAGCGTGGTGGGTTCCGCGCTCCAGATGGAGACTCAGCTGGAAGTTAAAGGGAAGAATGACAAGGAACTTTATGAATTGGAGCTGTAAGTGAACTCTTTGACAGAGAGAGCGAGATGGGGGTGGGGGACAGCCCCCAGTGAAATCAGAGGTGAGAGTACAAAGCAATACAGTAGGCAGAGTCTGGTTTTTTGTGGGGGAGATGATCGAGAATATCCGGGTGGACTCCTGAGGCTAGATCCCGAATTTGCGTATGCCGAGCCTCCTTCCTCATGACCTTTGTCCAGAGTGGAATGCCTCCCCGGCTCCCGGCACATGATCAGTGCATGCTCAGTCACGATATCAGTGCATGCTCAGCGACGTGATCACTGACGGCACAGTCACGTGATCAGCGCCTCTCAGTCACGTGATCACCGTATGATAAACACGTGATCAGTGAACGACCAGCCACGTGATCACTGCATGCCCAGTCAGGTGGTCGGTTCTTGATCAGCCACCTGATCAGTGCGTGCACAGTCCCGTGATCAGCGCCTCTCAGTCACTGATCATTGCCTGATAAACACGTGATCAGTGCATGATGAGCCATGTGATCAGTGCCTGATCAGCCACGTCATCAGTGCATGCGCAGTCACGTGATCAGTGCATGATAGCCACGTGATAAGTGCCTGCTCCGTCACGTGATTTGTACTTGATCAGCCACGTGATCAGTGCCTGCAGAGTCACGGGTCAGGGCCTGCTGAGCTGCGTGATTCCTGCCGGCTCAT
Organism: Bos javanicus; assembly: GCF_032452875.1. Classification (NCBI taxonomy): domain Eukaryota; kingdom Metazoa; phylum Chordata; class Mammalia; order Artiodactyla; family Bovidae; genus Bos; species Bos javanicus. Next base: position 27,280 of record NW_026894828.1, read on the forward strand.
CTGCATGACAATTGCCAGCTGAGCTGCGTGATTCCTGTCGGCTCATCTGCTTGACCATTGCCAGCTGAGCTGCGTGATACCTGCCTGGTCACCTGCTTCATTATTGCCAGTTGAGCAGCATGATTCATCACTGCTGAGCTCCATGCTTATTGCCTGCTGATTGCGTGGTTCGTGTCTGCTCAGCTCTTTGAGTATTGCCTCCTGAGGTCCCTGTTCGGTCGCCACCTGCCGGGAACCAGCCCCAGCTGCTCCAGGGTATTCGAAGGAGAGATGGCCTAGGTGACTATTTATATGCTAATCAGAGATGTCAAGAATAATACTATGTGGAGAGCTCAGTAGGAAAATTCGGTGGAGATAAGAGAGTGAGTAGCTTGGTTTACGCGGAAGACCAATCAAACTTCAAGACAAGAAGTTTGCACCACTTACATAGGCCGCAGGCGCCCTCTCCAATAGCGAAAGATGCCTCACCCTAGACACCTTCTCGAGTGGGTCTTAGCAGCCCAGGCATAATTAGTAAGCGTGGTGGGTTCCGCGCTCCAGATGGAGACTCAGCTGGAAGTTAAAGGGAAGAATGACAAGGAACTTTATGAATTGGAGCTATAAGTGAACTCTTTGACAGAGAGAGCGAGATGGGGGTGGGGGACAGCCCCCAGTGAAATCAGAGGTGAGAGCACAAAGCAATACAGTACGCAAACTCCGGTTTTCTTGGGGGGGAGATGCTCGAGAATATCCGGGTGGACTCCTGAGGCTCGATCCCGCATTTGCGTATGCCGAGCCTCCTTCCTCATGACCTTTGTCCAGAGTGGAAGGCCTCCCCGGCTCCCGGCACATGATCAGTGCATGCTCAGTCACGATATCAGTGCATGATCAGCCACGTGATCACTGACGGCACAGTCACGTGATCAGCACCTATCAGTCACGTGATCACCGGATGATAAACACGTGATCAGTGAACGACCAGCCACGTGATCACTGCATGCGCAGTCAGATGGTCAGTTCCTGATCAGCCACCTGATCAGTGCGTGCACAGTCCCATGATCAGCGCCTGTCAGTCACTGATCACTGCCTGATAAACACGTGATCCGTGCCCGATCAGCCACGTCATCAGTGCATGCGCTGACACGTCATCAGTGTATGATATCCACGTGATCAGTGCATGCACAGTCCCATGAACAGCGCCTGGCAGTCACTGATCACTGCCTGATAAACACGTGATCAGTGACCGAACAGCCACGTCATCAGTGCATGCGCAGTCAGGTGATCAGTGTATGATAGCCATTCAGTGCGTGCAGAGTCCCATGATCAGCGCCTGTCAGTCCCTGATCATTGCCTGAGAAACACGTGATCAGTGCATGATGAGCCATGTGATCAGTGCCTGATCAGCCACGTCATCAGGGCATGCGCAGTCACGTCATCAGTGCATGATAGACACTTGATCAGTGCATGCTCATTCACGTGATCTGTACTTGATCAGCCACGTGATCAGTGCCTGCAGAGTCACGTGATCAGGGCCTGCTGAGCTGCGTGATTCCTGCCAGCTCATCTGCATGACAATTGCCAGCTGAGCTGCGTGATTCCTGTCGGCTCATCTGCTCGACAATTGCCAGCTGAGCTGCGTGATTCCTGCCTGGTCACCTGCTTGATTATTGCCAGTTGAGCAGCATGATTCGTCACTGCTGAGCTCCATGCTTATTGCCTGCTGATTGCGTGGTTCGTGTCTGCTCAGCTCTTTGAGTATTGCCTCCTGAGGTCCCTGTTCGGTCGCCACCTGCCGGGGACCAGCCCCAACTGATCCAGGGTATTCGAAGGAGAGATGGCTTAGGCGACTATTTATATGCTAATCAGAGATGTCAATAAAAATAGAATGAGGAGAGCTCAGTAGGAAAAATCGGAGGAGAAAGAGACTGAGGATCTTGGTTTTCCCGGGAGAATAATCAAACTTCAAGACAAGAATTTTGCACCACTTACGTAAGCCGCAGGCGCCCTCTCGAATGGCAGAAGGTGCCTAACCCTAGACACCTTCTCGAGTGGGTCTTAGCAGCCCAGGCATAATTAGTAAGCGCGGTGGTTTCCGCGCTTCAGATGCAGACTCAGCTGGAAGGTAAAGGGAAGAATGACAAGGAACTTTATGAATTGGAGCTGTAAGTTAACTCTTTGACAGAGAGAGCGAGATGGTGGTGGGGGACAGCCCCCAGTGAAATCAGTGGTGAGAGCACAAAGCAATACAGTAGGCAGACTCTGGTTTTTTTGTGGGGGAGATGCTCGAGAATATCCGGGTGGACTCCTGAGGCTCGATCCCGCATTTGCGTATGCCGAGCCTCCTTCCTCATGACCTTTGTCCAGAGTGGAAGGCCTCCCCGGCTCCCGGCACATGATCAGTGCATGCTCAGTCACGATATCAGTGCATGATCAGCCACGTGATCACTGACGGCACAGTCACGTGATCAGCGCCTCTCAGTCATGGGATCACCGTATGATAAACACGTGATCAGTGAAAGACCAGCCACGTGATCACTGCATGCGCAGTCAGGTGGTCAGTTCCTGTTCAGCCACGTGACCAGTTGGTGCACAGTCCCATGCTCAGCGCCTGTCAGTCACTGATCACTGCCTGATAAACACGTGATCAGTGCCCGATCAGTCACGTCATCAGTGCATGCGCAGTCACGTGATCAGTGCAGGATAGCCACGGATCAGTGCATGCTCAGTCACGTGATCTGGACTTGATCAGTCACGTGATCAGTGCCTGCAGAGTCACGTGATCCGGGCCTGCTGAGCTGCGTGATTCCTTCCGGCTCATCTGCATGACAATTGCCAGCTGAGATGCGTGATTCCTGTCGGCTCATCTGCTTGACAATTGCCAGCACAGCTGGGTGATTCCTGCCTGGTCACCTGCTTGTTTATTGTCAGTTGAGCATCATTATTCATCACTGCTGAGCTCCATGCTTATTGCCTGCTGATTGCGTAGTTCGTGTCTGCTCAGCTCTTTGGGTATTGCCTCCTGAGGTCCCTGTTCGGGCGCCACCTGCCGGGACCAGCCCCAGCTGATCCAGGGTTTTCGAAGGGGAGATGGCCTAGGCGACTCTTTATATGCTAATCAGAGATGTCAAGAATAATAGTAGGAGGAGAGCTCAGTAGGAAAATTCGGTGGAGAAAAGAGACTGAGTAGCTTCGTTTACGGGGGATACCAATCAAACTTCAAGACAAGAAGTTTGCACCACTTACATAGGCCGCAGGCGCCCTCTCAAATGGCGGAAGGTGCCTCACCCTAGACACCTTCTCGAGTGGGTCTCAGCGGCCCAGGCATAATTAGTAAGCGTGGTGGGTTCCGAGCTCCAGATGGAGACTCAGCTGGAAGTTAAAGGGAAGAATGACAAGGAACTTTATGAATTGGAGCTGTAAGTTAACTCTTTGACAGAGAGAGTGAGATGGTGGTAGGGGACAGACCCCAGTGAAATCAGAGGTGAGAGGACAAAGCAATACAGTAGGCAGACTCTGGTTTTTTGGGGGGGAGATGCTCGAGAATATCCGGGTGGACTCCTGAGGCTCGATCCCGCATTTGCGTATGCCGAGCCTCCTTCCTCATGAGCTCTGTCCAGAGTGGAATGCTTCCCCGGCTCCCGTCACATGATCAGTGCATGCTCAGTCACGACATCAGTGCATGATCAGCCACGAGATCACTGACGGCACAGTCACGTGATCAGCGCCTCTCAGTCACGGGATCACCGGATGATAAACACCTGATCAGTGAACGACCAGCCACGTGATCACTGCATGCGCAGTCAGGTGGTCAGTTCCTGATCAGCCACGTGATCAGTGCGTGCACAGTCCCATGCTCAGCGCCTGTCAGTCACTGATCACTGCCTGATAAACACGTGATCAGTGCCCGATCAGCCACGTCATCAGTGCATGCCCAGTCACGTCATCACTGCCTGCGCAATCACGTGATCAGTGCATGATAGCCACGTGATCAGTGCGTGCACAGTCCCATGATCAGCGCCTGTCAGTCACTGATCTTTGCCTGATAAACACGTGATCAGTGCATGATGAGCCATGTGATCAGTGCCTGATCAGCCACGTCATCAGTGCATGTTCAGTCACGTGATCAGTGCATGATAGCCACGTGATCAGTGCATGCTCAGTCACGTGATCTGGACTTGATCAGCTTCGTGATCAGTGCCTGCAGAGTCACGGGATCAGGGCCTGCTGAGCTGCGTGATTCCTGCCAGCTCATCTGCATGACAATTGCCAGATGAGCTGCGTGATTCCTGTCGGCTCATCTGCTTGACAATTGCCAGCTGAGCTGCGTGATTCCTGCCTGGTCACCTGGTAGATTATTGCCAGTTGAGCAGCATGATTCGTCACTGATGAACCCCATGCTTATTGCCTGCTGATTCCGTGGTTCGTGTCTGCTCAGCTCTTTGAGTATTGCCTCCTGAGGTCCCTGTTCGGCGCCACCTGCCGGGACCAGCCCCAACTGATCCAGGGTATTCGAAGGAGAGATGGCCTAGGCGACTATTTATATGCTAATCAGAGATGTCAAGAATAATAGTATGAGGAGAGCTCAGTAGGAAAATTCGGTGGAGAAAAGAGACTGAGTAGCTTGGTTTACGCGGGGGATCAATAAAACTTCAAGACAAGAAGTTTGCACCACTTACGTAGGCCGCAGGCACCCTCTCGAATAGCGGAAGGTGCCTCAACCTAGACACCTTCTCGAGTGGGTCTTAGCAGCCCAGGCATAATTAGTAAGCGTGGTGGGTTCCTAGCTCCAGATGGAGACTCAGCTGGAAGTTAAAGGGAAGAATGACAAGGAACGTTATGAATTGGAGCTCTAAGTTAACTCTTTGACAGGGAGAGCGAGATGGTGGTGGGGGACAGCCCCCAGTGAAATCAGAGGTGAAAGCACAAAGCAATACAGTAGGCAGACTCTGGTTTTTTTGGGGGGGAGATGCTCGAGAATATCCGGGTGGACTCCTGAAGCTCGATCCCGCATTTGCGTATGCCGAGCCTCCTTCCTCATGACTTTTGTCCAGAGTGGAATGCCTTCCCGGCTCCCGGCACATGATCAGTGCATGCTCAGTCACGATATCAGTGCATGATCAGCCACGTGATCACTGACGGCACTGTCACGTGTTCAGCGCCTCTCAGTCACGGGATCACCGTATGATAAACACGTGATCAGTGAACGACCAGCCACGTGATCACTGCATGTGCAGTCAGGTGGTCAGTTTCTGATCAGCCAAGTGATCAGTGCGTGCACAGTCCCATGCTCAGCGCCTGTCAGTCACTGATCACTGCCTGATAAACACATGATCAGTGCCCGATCAGCCACATCATCTGTGCATGCGCAGTCACGTGACCAGTGCATGATAGTCACGTGATCAGTGCGTGCACAGTCCCATGATCAGCGCCTGTCAGTCACTGATCACTGTCTGATAAACACGTGATCAGTGCATGATGAGCCATGTGATCAGTGCCTGATCAGTCACGTCGTCAGTGCATGCGCAGTCACGTGATTAGTGCATGATACACGATCATTGCATGCTCAGTCACGTGACCTGACTTGATCAGCCACGTGATCAGTGCTGCTCAGTCACGTGATCTGGACTTGATCAGCCACGTGATCACAGACGGCACAGTTACGTGATCAGCGCCTCTCAGTCACGTGATCACGTATGATAAACACGTGATCAGTGAACGACCACCCTCCTGATCACTGCAAGGGCAGTCAGGTGGTCAGTTCCTGATCAGCCACGTGATCAGTGCCTGAACAGTCCCATGATCAGTGCCTGTCAGTGACTGATCACTGCCTGATAAACACGTGATCAGTGCCCGATCAGCCACGTCATCAGTGCATGCGCAGTCACGTGATCAGTGCATGATAGCCACGTGATCAGTGCGTGCGCAGTCCCATGATCAGCGCCTGTCAGTCACTGATCATTGCCTGATAAACACGGGATCAGTGCATGATGAGCCATGTGATCAGTGCCTGATCAGCCACGTCATCAGTGCATGCGCAGTCACGTGATCAGTGCAGGATAGCCACGGATCAGTGCCTGCTCAGTCACGTGATCTGGACTGGATCAGTCACGTGATCAGTGCCTGCAGAGTCACGTGATCCGGGCCTGCTGAGCTGCGTGATTCCTGCCGGCTCATCTGCATGACAATTGCCAGCTGAGATGCGTGATTCCTGTGGGCTCATCTGCTTGACAATTGCCAGCGGAGCTGCGTGATTCCTGCCTGGTCACCTGCTTGTTTATTGTCAGTTGAGCATCATTATTCGTCACTGCTGAGCTCCATGCTTATTGCCTGCTGATTGCGTGGATCGTGTCTGCTCAGCTCTTTGAGTATTTCCTCCTGAGGTCCCTGTTCGGGCGCCACCTGCCGGGGACCAGCCCCAGCTGATCCAGGGTTTTCGAAGGGGAGATGGCCTAGGCGACTCTTTATATGCTAATCAGAGATGTCAAGAATAATAGTATGAGGAGAGCTCAGTAGGAAAATTCGGTGGAGAAAAGAGACTGAGTAGCTTCATTTACGGGGGATACCAATCAAACTTCAAGACAAGAAGTTTGCACCACTTACATAGGCCGCAGGCGCCCTCTCAAATGGCGGAAGGTGCCTCACCCTAGACACCTTCTCGAGTGGGTCTCAGCGGCCCAGGCATAATTAGTAAGCGTGGTGGGTTCCGCGCTCCAGATGGAGACTCAGCTGGAAGTTAAAGGGAAGAATGACAAGGAACTTTAGGAATTGGAGCTGTAAGTTAACTCTTTGACAGAGAGAGTGAGATGGTGGTAGGGGACAGACCCCAGTGAAATCAGAGGTGAGAGGACAAAGCAATACAGTAGGCAGACTCTGGTTTTTTTGGGGGGGAGATGCTCGAGAATATCCGGGTGGACTCCTGAGGCTCGATCCCGCATTTGCGCATGCTGAGCCTCCTTCCTCATGACCTATGTCCAGAGTGGAATGCCTCACCGGCTCCCGGCACATGATCAGTGCATGCTCAGTCACGATATCAGTGCATGATCAGCCACGTGATCACTGACGGCACAGTCACGTGATCAGCGCCTCTCAGTCACGGGATCACTGTATGATAAACACGTGATCAGTGAACGACCATCCACGTGATCACTGCATGCGCAGTCAGGTGGTCAGTTCCTGATCAGCTAGGTGACAGTGCGTGCACAGTCCCATGTTCAGCGCCTGTCAGTCACTGATCACTGCCTGATAAACACGTGATCAGTGCCCGATCAGCCACGTCATCAGTGCATGATAGCCACGTGATCAGTTCGTGCACAGTCCCATGATCAGCACCTGTCAGTCACTGATCATTGCCGGAGAAATACGTGATCAGTGCATGATGAGCCATGTGATCAGTGCCTGATCAGCCACGTCATCAGCGCATGCGCAGTCACGTAATCAGTGCAGGATAACCACGTGATCAGTGCATGCTCAGTCACGTGATCTGGACTTGATCAGCCACGTGATCAGTGCCTGCAGAGTCACGTGATCAGGGCTTGCTGAGCTGCGTGATTCCTGCCGGCTCATCTGCATGACAATTGCCAGCTGAGCTGCGTGATTCCTGTGGGCTCATCTGCTTGACAATTGCCAGCTGAGCTACGTGATTCCTTCCTGGTCACCTGCTTGATTATTGCCAGTTGAGCAGCATGATTCGTCACTGCTGAGCTCCATGCTTATTGCCTGCTGATTGCGTGGTTCGTGTCTGCTCAGCTCTTTGAGTATTGCCTCTTGAGGTCCCTGTTCGGGCGCCACCTGCCAGGGACCAGCCCCAGCTGATCCAGGGTATCGAAGGAGAGATGGCCTAGGCGACTATTTGTATGCTAATCAGAGATGTCAATAATAATAGTATGAGGAGAGCTCAGTAGGAAAATTCGGTGGAGAAAAGAGACTGAGTAGCTTGGTTTACGGGGGAGACCAATCAAACTTCAAGACAAGAAGTTTGCACCACTTACGTAGGCCGCAGGTGCCCTCTCGAATGGCGGAAGGTGCCTCACCCTAGACACCTTCTCGAGTGGATCTAACAGCCCAGGCATAATTAGTAAGCGTGGTGGTTTCCGCGCTCCAGATGGAGACTCAGTTGGAAGTTAAAGGGAAGAATGACAAGGAACTTTATGAATTGGAGCTGTAAGTTAACGCTTTGACAGAGAGAGTGAGATGGTGGTGGGGGTCAGCCCCCAGTGAAATCAGAGGTGAGAGCACAAAGCAATACAGTAGGCAGACTTTGTTTTTTTGGGGGGGGAGATGCTCGAGAATATCCGGTTGGACTCCTGAGGCTCGATCCCGCATTTGCGTATGCCGAGCCTCCTTCCTCATGACCTTTGTCCAGAGTGGAATGCCTCCCCGGCTCCCGGCACATGATCAGTGCATGCTCAGTCACGATATCAGTGCATGATCAGCCACGTGATCACTGACGGCACAGTCACGTGATCAGCGCCTCTCAGTCACGGGATCACCGTATGATAAACACGTGATCAGTGAACGACCAGCCACGTGATCACTGCATGCGCAGTCAGGTGGTCAGTTTCTGATCAGCCACGTTATCACTGCGTGCACAGTCCCATGATCAGCGCCTGTCAGTCACTGATCATTGCCTGATAAACACATGATCATTGCATGATGAGCCATGCGATCAGTGCCTGATCAGCCACGTCATCAGTGCATGCGCAGTCACGTCATCAGTGCATGAGAGCCACATGATCAGTGCTTGCTCAGTCACGTGATCTGGACTTGATCAGCCACGTGATCACAGACGGCACAGTTACGTGATCAGCGCCTCTCAGTCACGTGATCACCGTATGATAAACTCGTGATCATTGAACGACCAGCCACCTGATCACTGCAAGGGCAGTCAGGTGGTCAGTTCCTGATCAGCCACGTGATCAGTGCCTGAACAGTCCCATGATCAGCGCCTGTCAGTCACTGATCACTGCCTGATAAACACGTGATCAGTGCCCGATCAGCCACGTCATCAGTGCATGCCCAGTCTCGTGATCAGTGCATGATAGCCACGTGATCAGTGCATGCTCAGTCACGTGATCTAGACTTGATCAGCCACGTGATCAGTGCCTGCAGAGTCACGTGATCAGGGCCTGCTGAGCTGCGTGATTCCTGCCGGCTCATGTGCATGACAATTGCCAGGTGAGCTGCGTGATTCCTGTCGGCTCATCTGCTTGACAATTGCCAGCTGAGCTGCGTGATTCCTGCCTGGTCACCTGCTTGATTATTTCCAGTTGAGCAGCATGATTCGTCACTGCTGAGCTCCATGTTTATTGCCTGCTGATTGCGCGTTTCGTGTCTCCTCAGCTCTTTGAGTACTGCCTCCTGAGGTCCCTGTTCGGGCGCCACCTGCCGGGGACCAGCCCCAGCTGATCCAGGGTATTCAAAGGAGAGATGGCCTAGGCGACTATTTATATGCTAATCAGAGATGTCAAGAAAAATAGTATGAGGAGAGCTCAGTAGGAAAGTTCGGTGGAGAAAAGAGACTGAGTAGCTTGGTTTACACGGGAGATCAATCAAACTTCAAGACAAGAAGTTTGCCCCACTTACTTAGGCCGCAGACGCCCTCTCGAGTGGCGGAAGGTTCCTCACCTTAAACAACTTCTCGAGTGGTTCTTAGCAGCCCAGGCAGAATTAGTAAACGTGGTGGGTTCCGCGCTCCAGATGAAGACTCTGCTGGAAGTTAAAGGGAAGAATGACAAGGAATTTTATGAATTGGAGCTGTAAGATAACTCTTTGACAGAGAGAGCGAGATGGTGGTGGGGGACAGCCCCCAGTGAAATCAGAGGTGAGAGCACAAAGCAATACAGTAGGCAGACGCTGGTTCTTTGGGGGGGAGGTGCTCGAGTATATCCGGGTGGACTCCTGAGGCTCGATCCTGCATTTGCGTATGCCGAGCCTCCTTCCTCATGACCTTTGTCCAGAGTGGAATGACTCCCCAGCTCCCGGCACATGATCAGTGCATGCTCAGTCACGATATCAGTGCATGATCAGCCACGTGATCACTGACGGCACAGTCACGTCATCAGCGCCTCTTAGTCACGTGATCACCGTATGATAAACACGTGATCAGTGAACGACCAGCCACGTGATCACTGCATGCGCAGTCAGGTGGTCAGTTTCTGATCAGCCACGTTATCACTGCGTGCACAGTCCCATGATCAGCGCCTGTCAGTCACTGATCACTGCCTGATAAACACGTGATCATTGCATGATGAGCCATGCGATCAGTGCCTGATCAGCCACGTCATCAGTGCATGCGCAGTCACGTCATCAGTGCATGAGAGCCACGGATCAGTGCTTGCTCAGTCACGTGATCTGGACTTGATCAGCCACGTGATCACAGACGGCACAGTTACGTGATCAGCGCCTCTCAGTCACGTGATCACCGTATGATAAACACGTGATCAGTGAACGACCAGCCACGTGATCACTTCAAGGGCAGTCAGGTGGTCAGTTCCTGATCAGCCTCGTGATCAGTGCCTGCACAGTCCCATGATCAGCGTCTGTCAGTTACTCATCACTGCCTGATAAACACGTGATCAGTGCATGATGAGCCAGGTGATCAGAGCCTGATCAGCCACGTCATCAGTGCATGTGCAGTCACGTGATCAGTGCATGATAGCCACGTGATCAGTGCATGCTCAGTCACGTGATCTGGACTTGATCAGCCACGTGATCAGTGCCTGCAGAGTCACGTGATAAGGGCCTGCTGAGCTCCGTGATTCCTGCCAGCTCTTCTTCATGACAATTACCAGCTGAGCTGCGTGATTCCTGCCGGGTCATCTGCATGACAATTGCCAGGTGAGCTGCGTGATTCCTGTCGGCTTATCTGCTTGACAATTGCCAGCTGAGCTGCGTGATTTCTGCCTGGTCAACTGCTGGATTATTGCCAGTTGAGCAGCATGATTCGTCACTGCTGAGCTCCATGCTTATGGCCTGCTGATTGCGTGGTTCGTGTCTGCTCAGCTCTTTGAGTGTTGCCTCCTGAGGTCCCTGTTCGGGCGCCACCTGCCGGGGACCAGCCCCAGCTGATCCAGGGTATTCGAAGGAGAGATGGCCTAGGCGGCTATTTATACGCTAATCAGAGATGTCAAGAATAATAGTATGAGGAGAGCTCAGTAGGGAAATTCGGTGGAGAAAAGAGACTGAGTAGATTGAGTTACGCTGGAGACCAATCAAACTTCAAGACAAGAAGTTTGCACCACTTACGTAGGCCGTAGGCGCCCTCTCGAATAACGGAAGGTGCCTCACACTAGACACCTTCTCGAGTGGGTCTTAGCAGCCCAGGCATAATAAGTAAGCGTGGTGGGTTCCGGGCTCCAGATGGAGACTCAGCTGGAAGTTAATGGGAAGAATGACAAGGAACGTTATGAATTGGAGCTCTAATTTAACACTTTGACAGAGCGAGTGAGATGGTGGTGGGGGACAGACCCCAGTGAAATCAGAGGTGAGAGCACAAAGCAATACAGTAGGCAGACTCTGGTTTTTTTGGGGGGGAGATGCTCGAGAATATCCGGGTGGACTCCTGAGGCTCGATCCCGCATTTGCGTATGCCGAGCCTCCTTCCTCATGACCTTTGTCCAGAGTGGAATGCCTCCCCGGCTCCCGGCACATGATCAGTGCATGCTCAGTCACGATATCAGTGCCTGCTCAGCCACGTGATCACTGACGGCACAGTCACGTGATCAGCGCCTCTCAGTCATGGGATCACCGTATGATAAACACGTGATCAGTGAACGACCAGCCACGTGATCACTGCATGCGGGGTCAGGTGGTCAGTTCCTGATCAGCCACCTGATCAGTGCGTCCACAGTCCCCTGTTCAGCGCCTGTCAGTTACTGATCACTGCCTGATAAACACGTGATCAGTGCCCGAAGAGCCACGTCATAAGTGCATGCGCAGTCACGTGATCAGTGCATGATAGCCACGTGATCAGTGCATGCTCAGTCACGTGATCTGGACTTGATCAGCCACGTGATCAGTGCCTGCAGAGTCACGTGATCATGGCCTGCTGAGCTGCGTGATTCCTGCCGGCTCATCTGCATGACAATTGCCAGCTGAGCTGCGTGATTCCTGTCGGCTCATCTGCTTGACAATTGCCAGCTGAGCTGCGTGATTCCTGCCTGGTCACGTGCTTGATTATTGCCAGTTGAGCAGCATGATTCGTCACTGCTGAGCTCCATGCTTATTGCCTGCTGATTGCGTGGTTCGTGTCTGCTCAGCTCTTTGAGTATTGCCTCCTGAGGTCCCTGTTCGGTCGCCACCTGCCGGGGACCAGCCCCATCTGATCCAGGGTATTCGAAGGAGAGATGGCCTAGGCGACTATTTATATGCTAATCAGAGATGTCAAGAATAATAGTATGAGGAGAGCTCAGTAGGAAAATTCGGTGGAGAAAAGAGACTGAGTAGCTTGGTTTATGCGGAAGACCAATCAAACTTCAAGACAAGAAGTTTGCACAACTTACGTAGGCCGCAGGCGCCCTCTCGAATAGCGAAAGGTGCCTCACCCTAGACACCTTCTCGAGTGGGTCTTAGCAGCCCAGGCATAATTAGGAAGCGTGGTGGGTTCCGCGCTCCAGATGGAGACTCAGCTGGAAGTTAAAGGGAAGAATGACAAGGAACTTTATGAATTGGAGCTGTAAGTTAACTCTTTGACAGAGCGAGCGAGATGGTGGTGGGGGACAGCCCCCAGTGAAATCAGAGGTGAGAGCACAAAGCAATACAGTAGGCAGACTCCGGTTTTTTTGGGGGAGATGCTCGAGAACATCCGGGTGGACTCCTGAGGCTCGATCCCACATTTGCGTATGCCGAGCCTCCTTCCTCATGACCTTTGTCCAGAGTGGAATGCCTCCCCGGCTCCCGGCACATGATCAGTGCATGCTCAGTCACGATATCAGTGCCTGCTCAGCCACGTGATCACTGACGGCACAGTCACGTGATCAGCGCCTCTCAGTCACGTGATCACCGTATGATAAACACGTGATCAGTGAACGACCAGCCACGTGATCACTGCATGCACAGTCAGGTGGGCAGTTCCTGATCAGCCACCTGATCAGTGCGTGCACAGTCCCCTGATCAGCGCCTGTCAGTAACTGATCACTGCCTGATAAACACGTGATCAGTGCCCGAACAGCCACGTCATCAGTGCATGCGCAGTCACGTGATCAGTGCATGATAGCCACGTGATCAGTGCGTGCACAGTCCCATGATCAGCGCCTGTCAGTCACTGATCATTGCCTGATAAACACGTGATCAGTGCATGATGAGCCATGTGATCAGTGCCCGATCAGCCACGTCATCAGTGCATGCGCAGTCACGTCATCAGTGCATGATAGCCACGTGATCAGTGCATGCTCAGTCACGTGATCTGGACTTGATCAGCCACGTGATCAGTGCCTGCAGAGTCACGTGATCAGGGCCTGCTGAGCTGCGTGATTCCTGCCGGCTCATCTGCTTGACAATTGCCAGCTGAGCTGCGTGATTCCTGCCTGGTCACGTGCTTGATTATTGCCAGTTGAGCAGCATGATTCGTCACTGCTGAGCTCCATGCTTATTGCCTGCTGATTGCGTGGTTCGTGTCTGCTCAGCTCTTTGAGTATTGCCTCCTGAGGTCCCTGTTCGGTCGCCATCTGCCGGGGACCAGCCCCAACTGATCCAGGGTATTCGAAGGAGAGATGGCCTAGGCGACTATTTATATGCTAATCAGAGATGTCAAGAATAATAGTATGAGGAGAGCTCAGTAGGAAAATTCGGTGGAGAAAAGAGACTGAGTAGCTTGGTTTACGCGGAAGACCAATCAAACTTCAAGACAAGAAGTTTGCACCACTTACGTAGGCCGCAGGCGCCCTCTCGAATAGCGAAAGGTGCCTCACCCTAGACACCTTCTCGAGTGGGTCTTAGCAGCCCAGGCATAATTAGTAAGCGTGGTGGGTTCCGCGCTCCAGATGGAGACTCAGCTGGAAGGTAAAGGGAAGAATTGATAGGAACTTTATGAATTGGAGCTGTAAGTTAACTCTTTGAAAGAGAGAGCGAGATGGTGGTGGGGGACAGCCCCCAGTGAAATCAGAGGTGAGAGCACAAAGCAATACAGTAGGCAGACTCCGGTTTTTTGGGGGGAGATGCTCGAGAACATCCGGTTGGACTCCTGAGGCTCGATCCGGCATTTGCGTATGCCGAGCCTCCTTCCTCATGACCTTTGTCCAGAGTGGAATGCCTCCCCGGCTCCCGGCACATGATCAGTGCATGCTCAGTCACGATATCAGTGCCTGCTCAGCCACGTGATCACTGACGGCACAGTCACGTGATCAGCGCCTCTCAGTCACGTGATCACCCTATGATAAACACGTGATCAGTGAACGACCAGCCACGTGATCACTGCATGCGCCGTCAGGTGGTCAGTTCCTGATCAGCCACCTGATCAGTGCGTGCACACTCCCCTGATGAGCGCCTGTCAGTCACTGATCACTGCCTGATAAACACGTGATCAGTGCCCGAACAGCCACGTCATCAGTGCATGCGCAGTCACGTGATCAGTGCATGATAGCCACGTGATCAGTGCGTGCACAGTCCCATGATCAGCGCCTGTCAGTCACTGATCATTGCCTGATAAACACGTGATCAGTGCATGATGAGCCATGTGATCAGTGCCCGATCAGCCACGTCATAAGTCCATTCGCGGTCACATCATCAGTGCATGATAGCCACGTGATCAGAGCATGCTCAGTCACGTGATCTGGACTTGATCAGCCACGTGATCAGTGTCTGCAGAGTCACGTGATCAGGGCCTGCTGAGCTGCGTGATTCCTGCCGGCTCATCTGCATGACAATTGCCAGCTGAGCTGCGTGATTCCTGTCGGCTCATCTGCTTGAAAATTGCCAGCTGAGCTGCGTGATTCCTGCCTGGTCACGTGCTTGATTATTGCCAGTTGAGCAGCATGATTCGTCACTGCTGAGCTCCATGCTTATTGCCTGCTGATTGCGTGGTTCGTGTCTGCTCAGCTCTTTGAGTATTGTCTCCTGAGGTCCCTGTTCGGTCGCCACCTGCCGGGGACCAGCCCCAACTGATCCAGGGTATTCGAAGGAGAGATGTCCTAGGCGACTTTTTATATGCTAATCAGAGATGTCAAGAATAACAGTATGAGGAGAGCTCAGTAGGAAAATTCGGTGGAGAAAAGAGACTGAGTAGCTTGGTTTACGCGGAAGACCAATCAAACTTCAAACAAGAAGTTTGCACCACTTACGAATATCAGGCAGATGAGCAGGCAGGTGTCGCGGGGATGAGCTGGCGAGTATCAGGCAGATGAGCACGCAGGTGTCGCGCGGCTCAGCTGGCGAGTATCAGGCAGATGAGCAGGCAGGTGTCGCGCGGCTCAGCTGGCGAATATCAGGCAGATGAGCAGGCAGGTGTCGCGGGGCTGAGCTGGCGAATATCAGGCAGATGAGCAGGCAGGTGTCGCGGGGCTCAGCTGGCGAATATCAGGCAGATGAGCAGGCAGGTGTCGCGGGGCTCAGCTGGCGAGTATCAGGCAGATGAGCAGGCAGGTGTCCCGCGGCTCAGCTGGCGAGTATCAGGCAGATGAGCAGGCAGGTGTCGCGCGTCTCAGCTGGCGAGTATCAGGCAGAGGAGCAGGCAGGTGTCGCGCGGCTCAGCTGGCGAATATCAGGCAGATGAGCAGGCAGGTGTCGCGCGGCTGAGCTGGCGAATATCAGGCAGATGAGCAGGCAGGTGTCGCGCGGCTCACCTGGCGAGTATCAGGCAGATGAGCAGGCAGGTGTCGCGGGGCTCAGCTGGCGAGTATCAGGCAGATGAGCAGGCAGGGGTCGCGCGGCTCAGCTGGCGAGTATCAGGCAGATGAGCAGGCAGGTGTCGCGCGGCTCAGCTGGCGAATATCAGGCAGATGAGCAGGCAGGTGTCGCGCGGATCAGCTGGCGAGTATCAGGCAGATGAGCAGGCAGGTGTCGCGGGGCTCAGCTGGCGAGTATCAGGCAGATGAGCAGGCAGGGGTCGCGCGGCTCAGCTGGCGAGTATCAGGCAGATGAGCAGGCAGGTGTCGCGCGGCTCAGCTGGCGAGTATCAGGCAGATGAGCAGGCAGGTGTCGCGCGGCTCAGCTGGCGAGTATCAGGCAGATGAGCAGGCAGGTGTCGCG
The DNA here is from genome assembly GCF_032452875.1 of Bos javanicus. NCBI lineage: Eukaryota > Metazoa > Chordata > Mammalia > Artiodactyla > Bovidae > Bos > Bos javanicus. The sequence goes on from NW_026894828.1 coordinate 43,441, forward strand.
GCTCAGCTGGCGAGTATCAGGCAGATGAGCAGGCAGGTGTCGCGCGGCTCAGCTGGCGAGTATCAGGCAGATGAGCAGGCAGGTGTCGCGCGGCTCAGCTGGCGAGTATCAGGCAGATGAGCAGGCAGGTGTCGCGCGGCTCACCTGGCGAGTATCAGGCAGATGAGCAGGCAGGTGTCGCGCGGCTCAGCTGGCGAGTATCAGGCAGATGAGCAGGCAGGTGTCGCGCGGCTCAGCTGGCGAGTATCAGGCAGATGAGCAGGCAGGTGTCGCGCGGCTCAGCTGGCGAGTATCAGGCAGATGAGCAGGCAGGTGTCGCGGGGCTCAGCTGGCGAGTATCAGGCAGATGAGCAGGCAGGTGTCGCGCGGCTCAGCTGGCGAGTATCAGGCAGATGAGCAGGCAGGTGTCGCGCGGCTCAGCTGGCGAGTATCAGGCAGATGAGCAGGCAGGTGTCGCGGGGCTGAGCTGGCGAGTATCAGGCAGATGAGCAGGCAGGTGTCGCGGGGCTCAGCTGGCGAATATCAGGCAGATGAGCAGGCAGGTGTCGCGCGGCTCAGCTGGCGAGTATCAGGCAGATGAGCAGGCAGGTGTCGCGGCTCAGCTGGCGAGTATCAGGCAGATGAGCAGGCAGGTGTCGCGCGGCTCAGCTGGCGAGTATCAGGCAGATGAGCAGGCAGGTGTCGCGGGGCTCAGCTGGCGAGTATCAGGCAGATGAGCAGGCAGGTGTCGCGGGGCTCAGCTGGCGAGTATCAGGCAGATGAGCAGGCAGGTGTCGCGGGGCTCAGCTGGCGAGTATCAGGCAGATGAGCAGGCAGGTGTCGCGCGGCTCAGCTGGCGAGTATCAGGCAGATGAGCAGGCAGGTGTCGCGCGGCTCAGCTGGCGAGTATCAGGCAGATGAGCAGGCAGGTGTCGCGCGGCTCAGCTGGCGAGTATCAGGCAGATGAGCAGGCAGGTGTCGCGCGGCTCAGCTGGCGAGTATCAGGCAGATGAGCAGGCAGGTGTCGCGCGGCTCAGCTGGCGAGTATCAGGCAGATGAGCAGGCAGGTGTCGCGCGGCTCAGCTGGCGAGTATCAGGCAGATGAGCAGGCAGGTGTCGCGCGGCTCAGCTGGCGAGTATCAGGCAGATGAGCAGGCAGGTGTCGCGCGGCTCAGCTGGCGAGTATCAGGCAGATGAGCAGGCAGGTGTCGCGCGGCTCAGCTGGCGAGTATCAGGCAGATGAGCAGGCAGGTGTCGCGCGGCTCAGCTGGCGAGTATCAGGCAGATGAGCAGGCAGGTGTCGCTCGCGGCTCAGCTGGCGAGTATCAGGCAGATTAGCAGGCAGGTGTCGCGCGGCTCAGCTGGCGAGTATCAGGCAGATGAGCAGGCAGGTGTCGCGCGGCTCAGCTGGCGAGTATCAGGCAGATGAGCAGGCAGGTGTCGCGCGGCTCAGCTGGCGAGTATCAGGCAGATGAGCAGGCAGGTGTCGCGGCTCAGCTGGCGAGTATCAGGCAGATGAGCAGGCAGGTGTCGCGCGGCTCAGCTGGCGAGTATCAGGCAGATGAGCAGGCAGGTGTCGCGCGGCTCAGCTGGCGAGTATCAGGCAGATGAGCAGGCAGGTGTCGCGCGGCTCAGCTGGCGAGTATCAGGCAGATGAGCAGGCAGGTGTCGCGCGGCTCAGCTGGCGAGTATCAGGCAGATGAGCAGGCAGGTGTCGCGCGGCTCAGCTGGCGAGTATCAGGCAGATGAGCAGGCAGGTGTCGCGCGGCTCAGCTGGCGAGTATCAGGCAGATGAGCAGGCAGGTGTCGCGCGGCTCAGCTGGCGAGTATCAGGCAGATGAGCAGGCAGGTGTCGCGCGGCTCAGCTGGCGAGTATCAGGCAGATGAGCAGGCAGGTGTCGCGCGGCTCAGCTGGCGAGTATCAGGCAGATGAGCAGGCAGGTGTCGCGCGGCTCAGCTGGCGAGTATCAGGCAGATGAGCAGGCAGGTGTCGCGCGGCTCAGCTGGCGAGTATCAGGCAGATGAGCAGGCAGGTGTCGCGCGGCTCAGCTGGCGAGTATCAGGCAGATGAGCAGGCAGGTGTCGCGCGGCTCAGCTGGCGAGTATCAGGCAGATGAGCAGGCAGGTGTCGCGCGGCTCAGCTGGCGAGTATCAGGCAGATGAGCAGGCAGGTGTCGCGCGGCTCAGCTGGCGAGTATCAGGCAGATGAGCAGGCAGGTGTCGCGCGGCTCAGCTGGCGAGTATCAGGCAGATGAGCAGGCAGGTGTCGCGCGGCTCAGCTGGCGAGTATCAGGCAGATGAGCAGGCAGGTGTCGCGCGGCTCAGCTGGCGAGTATCAGGCAGATGAGCAGGCAGGTGTCGCGCGGCTCAGCTGGCGAGTATCAGGCAGATGAGCAGGCAGGTGTCGCGCGGCTCAGCTGGCGAGTATCAGGCAGATGAGCAGGCAGGTGTCGCGCGGCTCAGCTGGCGAGTATCAGGCAGATGAGCAGGCAGGTGTCGCGCGGCTCAGCTGGCGAGTATCAGGCAGATGAGCAGGCAGGTGTCGCGCGGGCTCAGCTGGCGAGTATCAGGCAGATGAGCAGGCAGGTGTCGCGCGGCTCAGCTGGCGAGTATCAGGCAGATGAGCAGGCAGGTGTCGCGCGGCTCAGCTGGCGAGTATCAGGCAGATGAGCAGGCAGGTGTCGCGCGGCTCAGCTGGCGAGTATCAGGCAGATGAGCAGGCAGGTGTCGCGCGGCTCAGCTGGCGAGTATCAGGCAGATGAGCAGGCAGGTGTCGCGCGGCTCAGCTGGCGAGTATCAGGCAGATGAGCAGGCAGGTGTCCCGCGGCTCAGCTGGCGAGTATCAGGCAGATGAGCAGGCAGGTGTCGCGGCTCAGCTGGCGAGTATCAGGCAGATGAGCAGGCAGGTGTCGCACGGCTCAGCTGGCGAGTATCAGGCAGATGAGCAGGCAGGTGTCGCTGGGCTCAGCTGGCGAGTATCAGGCAGATGAGCAGGCAGGTGTCGCCTGGCTCAGCTGGCGAGTATCAGGCAGATGAGCAGGCAGGTGTCGTGGGGCTCAGCTGGCGAGTATCAGGCAGATGAGAAGGCAGGTGTCACGCGGCTCAGCTGGCGAGTATCAGGCAGATGAGCAGGCAGGTGTCGCGCGGCTCAGCTGGCGAGTATCAGGCAGATGAGCAGGCAGGTGTCGCGCGGCTCAGCTGGCGAGTATCAGGCAGATGAGCAGGCAGGTGTCGCGCGGCTCAGCTGGCGAGTATCAGGCAGATGAGCAGGCAGGTGTCGCGCGGCTCAGCTGGCGAGTATCAGGCAGATGAGCAGGCAGGTGTCGCGCGGCTCAGCTGGCGAGTATCAGGCAGATGAGCAGGCAGGTGTCGCGCGGCTCAGCTGGCGAGTATCAGGCAGATGAGCAGGCAGGTGTCGCGCGGCTCAGCTGGCGAGTATCAGGCAGATGAGCAGGCAGGTGTCGCGCGGCTCAGCTGGCGAGTATCAGGCAGATGAGCAGGCAGGTGTCGCGCGGCTCAGCTGGCGAGTATCAGGCAGATGAGCAGGCAGGTGTCGCGCGGCTCAGCTGGCGAGTATCAGGCAGATGAGCAGGCAGGTGTCGCGCGGCTCAGCTGGCGAGTATCAGGCAGATGAGCAGGCAGGTGTCGCGCGGCTCAGCTGGCGAGTATCAGGCAGATGAGCAGGCAGGTGTCGCGCGGCTCAGCTGGCGAGTATCAGGCAGATGAGCAGGCAGGTGTCGCGCGGCTCAGCTGGCGAGTATCAGGCAGATGAGCAGGCAGGTGTCGCGCGGCTCAGCTGGCGAGTATCAGGCAGATGAGCAGGCAGGTGTCGCGCGGCTCAGCTGGCGAGTATCAGGCAGATGAGCAGGCAGGTGTCGCGCGGCTCAGCTGGCGAGTATCAGGCAGATGAGCAGGCAGGTGTCGCGCGGCTCAGCTGGCGAGTATCAGGCAGATGAGCAGGCAGGTGTCGCGCGGCTCAGCTGGCGAGTATCAGGCAGATGAGCAGGCAGGTGTCGCGCGGCTCAGCTGGCGAGTATCAGGCAGATGAGCAGGCAGGTGTCGCGCGGCTCAGCTGGCGAGTATCAGGCAGATGAGCAGGCAGGTGTCGCGCGGCTCAGCTGGCGAGTATCAGGCAGATGAGCAGGCAGGTGTCGCGCGGCTCAGCTGGCGAGTATCAGGCAGATGAGCAGGCAGGTGTCGCGCGGCTCAGCTGGCGAGTATCAGGCAGATGAGCAGGCAGGTGTCGCGCGGCTCAGCTGGCGAGTATCAGGCAGATGAGCAGGCAGGTGTCGCGCGGCTCAGCTGGCGAGTATCAGGCAGATGAGCAGGCAGGTGTCGCGCGGCTCAGCTGGCGAGTATCAGGCAGATGAGCAGGCAGGTGTCGCGCGGCTCAGCTGGCGAGTATCAGGCAGATGAGCAGGCAGGTGTCGCGCGGCTCAGCTGGCGAGTATCAGGCAGATGAGCAGGCAGGTGTCGCGCGGCTCAGCTGGCGAGTATCAGGCAGATGAGCAGGCAGGTGTCGCGCGGCTCAGCTGGCGAGTATCAGGCAGATGAGCAGGCAGGTGTCGCGCGGCTCAGCTGGCGAGTATCAGGCAGATGAGCAGGCAGGTGTCGCGCGGCTCAGCTGGCGAGTATCAGGCAGATGAGCAGGCAGGTGTCGCGCGGCTCAGCTGGCGAGTATCAGGCAGATGAGCAGGCAGGTGTCGCGCGGCTCAGCTGGCGAGTATCAGGCAGATGAGCAGGCAGGTGTCGCGCGGCTCAGCTGGCGAGTATCAGGCAGATGAGCAGGCAGGTGTCGCGCGGCTCAGCTGGCGAGTATCAGGCAGATGAGCAGGCAGGTGTCGCGCGGCTCAGCTGGCGAGTATCAGGCAGATGAGCAGGCAGGTGTCGCGCGGCTCAGCTGGCGAGTATCAGGCAGATGAGCAGGCAGGTGTCGCGCGGCTCAGCTGGCGAGTATCAGGCAGATGAGCAGGCAGGTGTCGCGCGGCTCAGCTGGCGAGTATCAGGCAGATGAGCAGGCAGGTGTCGCGCGGCTCAGCTGGCGAGTATCAGGCAGATGAGCAGGCAGGTGTCGCGCGGCTCAGCTGGCGAGTATCAGGCAGATGAGCAGGCAGGTGTCGCGCGGCTCAGCTGGCGAGTATCAGGCAGATGAGCAGGCAGGTGTCGCGCGGCTCAGCTGGCGAGTATCAGGGAGATGAGCAGGCAGGTGTCGCGCGGCTCAGCTGGCGAGTATCAGGCAGATGAGCAGGCAGGTGTCGCGGGCTCAGCTGGAGAGTATCAGGCAGATGAGCAGGCAGGTGTCGCGCAGCTCAGCTGGCGAGTATCAGGCAGATGAGCAGGCAGGTGTCGCGCGGCTCAGCTGGCGAGTATCAGGCAGATGAGCAGGCAGGTGTCGCGCGGCTCAGCTGGCGAGTATCAGGCAGATGAGCAGGCAGGTGTCGCGCGGCTCAGCTGGCGAGTATCAGGCAGATGAGCAGGCAGGTGTCGCGCGGCTCAGCTGGCGAGTATCAGGCAGATGAGCAGGCAGGTGTCGCGCGGCTCAGCTGGCGAATATCAGGCAGATGAGCAGGCAGGTGTCGCGGGGCTCAGCTGGCGAGTATCAGGCAGATGAGCAGGCAGGTGTCGCGGGGCTCAGCTGGCGAGTATCAGGCAGATGAGCAGGCAGGTGTCGCGCGGCTCAGCTGGCGAGTATCAGGCAGATGAGCAGGCAGGTGTCGCGCGGCTCAGCTGGCGAGTATCAGGCAGATGAGCAGGCAGGTGTCGCGCGGCTCAGCTGGCGAGTATCAGGCAGATGAGCAGGCAGGTGTCGCGCGGCTCAGCTGGCGAGTATCAGGCAGATGAGCAGGCAGGTGTCGCGCGGCTCAGCTGGCGAGTATCAGGCAGATGAGCAGGCAGGTGTCGCGCGGCTCAGCTGGCGAGTATCAGGCAGATGAGCAGGCAGGTGTCGCGCGGCTCAGCTGGCGAGTATCAGGCAGATGAGCAGGCAGGTGTCGCGCGGCTCAGCTGGCGAGTATCAGGCAGATGAGCAGGCAGGTGTCGCGCGGCTCAGCTGGCGAGTATCAGGCAGATGAGCAGGCAGGTGTCGCGCGGCTCAGCTGGCGAGTATCAGGCAGATGAGCAGGCAGGTGTCGCGCGGCTCAGCTGGCGAGTATCAGGCAGATGAGCAGGCAGGTGTCGCGCGGCTCAGCTGGCGAGTATCAGGCAGATGAGCAGGCAGGTGTCGCGCGGCTCAGCTGGCGAGTATCAGGCAGATGAGCAGGCAGGTGTCGCGCGGCTCAGCTGGCGAGTATCAGGCAGATGAGCAGGCAGGTGTCGCGCGGCTCAGCTGGCGAGTATCAGGCAGATGAGCAGGCAGGTGTCGCGCGGCTCAGCTGGCGAGTATCAGGCAGATGAGCAGGCAGGTGTCGCGCGGCTCAGCTGGCGAGTATCAGGCAGATGAGCAGGCAGGTGTCGCGCGGCTCAGCTGGCGAGTATCAGGCAGATGAGCAGGCAGGTGTCGCGGCTCAGCTGGCGAGTATCAGGCAGATGAGCAGGCAGGTGTCGCGCGGCTCAGCTGGCGAGTATCAGGCAGATGAGCAGGCAGGTGTCGCGGGGCTCAGCTGGCGAGTATCAGGCAGATGAGCAGGCAGGTGTCGCGCGGCTCAGCTGGCGAGTATCAGGCAGATGAGCAGGCAGGTGTCGCGCGGCTCAGCTGGCGAGTATCAGGCAGATGAGCAGGCAGGTGTCGCGGCTCAGCTGGCGAGTATCAGGCAGATGAGCAGGCAGGTGTCGCGCGGCTCAGCTGGCGAGTATCAGGCAGATGAGCAGGCAGGTGTCGCGCGGCTCAGCTGGCGAGTATCAGGCAGATGAGCAGGCAGGTGTCGCGCGGCTCAGCTGGCGAGTATCAGGCAGATGAGCAGGCAGGTGTCGCGCGGCTCAGCTGGCGAGTATCAGGCAGATGAGCAGGCAGGTGTCGCGCGGCTCAGCTGGCGAGTATCAGGCAGATGAGCAGGCAGGTGTCGCGGCTCAGCTGGCGAGTATCAGGCAGATGAGCAGGCAGGTGTCGCGCGGCTCAGCTGGCGAGTATCAGGCAGATGAGCAGGCAGGTGTCGCGCGGCTCAGCTGGCGAGTATCAGGCAGATGAGCAGGCAGGTGTCGCGCGGCTCAGCTGGCGCGTATCAGGCAGATGAGCAGGCAGGTGTCGCGCGGCTCAGCTGGCGAGTATCAGGCAGATGAGCAGGCAGGTGTCGCGCGGCTCAGCTGGCGAGTATCAGGCAGATGAGCAGGCAGGTGTCGCGCGGCTCAGCTGGCGAGTATCAGGCAGATGAGCAGGCAGGTGTCGCGCGGCTCAGCTGGCGAGTATCAGGCAGATGAGCAGGCAGGTGTCGCGCGGCTCAGCTGGCGAGTATCAGGCAGATGAGCAGGCAGGAGTCGCGGGGCTCAGCTGGCGAGTATCAGGCAGATGAGCAGGCAGGTGTCGCGCGGCTCAGCTGGCGAGTATCAGGCAGATGAGCAGGCAGGTGTCGCGCGGCTCAGCTGGCGAGTATCAGGCAGATGAGCAGGCAGGTGTCGCGCGGCTCAGCTGGCGAGTATCAGGCAGATGAGCAGGCAGGTGTCGCGCGGCTCAGCTGGCGAGTATCAGGCAGATGAGCAGGCAGGTGTCGCGCGGCTCAGCTGGCGAGTATCAGGCAGATGAGCAGGCAGGTGTCGCGCGGCTCAGCTGGCGAGTATCAGGCAGATGAGCAGGCAGGTGTCGCGCGGCTCAGCTGGCGAGTATCAGGCAGATGAGCAGGCAGGTGTCGCGCGGCTCAGCTGGCGAGTATCAGGCAGATGAGCAGGCAGGTGTCGCGCGGCTCAGCTGGCGAGTATCAGGCAGATGAGCAGGCAGGTGTCGCGCGGCTCAGCTGGCGAGTATCAGGCAGATGAGCAGGCAGGTGTCGCGCGGCTCAGCTGGCGAGTATCAGGCAGATGAGCAGGCAGGTGTCGCGCGGCTCAGCTGGCGAGTATCAGGCAGATGAGCAGGCAGGTGTCGCGCGGCTCAGCTGGCGAGTATCAGGCAGATGAGCAGGCAGGTGTCGCGCGGCTCAGCTGGCGAGTATCAGGCAGATGAGCAGGCAGGTGTCGCGCGGCTCAGCTGGCGAGTATCAGGCAGATGAGCAGGCAGGTGTCGCGCGGCTCAGCTGGCGAGTATCAGGCAGATGAGCAGGCAGGTGTCGCGCGGCTCAGCTGGCGAGTATCAGGCAGATGAGCAGGCAGGTGTCGCGCGGCTCAGCTGGCGAGTATCAGGCAGATGAGCAGGCAGGTGTCGCGCGGCTCAGCTGGCGAGTATCAGGCAGATGAGCAGGCAGGTGTCGCGCGGCTCAGCTGGCGAGTATCAGGCAGATGAGCAGGCAGGTGTCGCGCGGCTCAGCTGGCGAGTATCAGGCAGATGAGCAGGCAGGTGTCGCGGCTCAGCTGGCGAGTATCAGGCAGATGAGCAGGCAGGTGTCGCGCGGCTCAGCTGGCGAGTATCAGGCAGATGAGCAGGCAGGTGTCGCGCGGCTCAGCTGGCGAGTATCAGGCAGATGAGCAGGCAGGTGTCGCGCGGCTCAGCTGGCGAGTATCAGGCAGATGAGCAGGCAGGTGTCGCGCGGCTCAGCTGGCGAGTATCAGGCAGATGAGCAGGCAGGTGTCGCGCGGCTCAGCTGGCGAGTATCAGGCAGATGAGCAGGCAGGTGTCGCGCGGCTCAGCTGGCGAGTATCAGGCAGATGAGCAGGCAGGTGTCGCGCGGCTCAGCTGGCGAGTATCAGGCAGATGAGCAGGCAGGTGTCGCGCGGCTCAGCTGGCGAGTATCAGGCAGATGAGCAGGCAGGTGTCGCGCGGCTCAGCTGGCGAGTATCAGGCAGATGAGCAGGCAGGTGTCGCGCGGCTCAGCTGGCGAGTATCAGGCAGATGAGCAGGCAGGTGTCGCGCGGCTCAGCTGGCGAGTATCAGGCAGATGAGCAGGCAGGTGTCGCGCGGCTCAGCTGGCGAGTATCAGGCTGATGAGCAGGCAGGTGTCGAGGGCTCAGCTGGCGAGTATCAGTCAGATGAGCAGGCAGGTGTCGCGCGGCTCAGATGGCGAGTATCAGGCAGATGAGCAGGCAGGTGTCGCGCGGCTCAGCTGGCGAGTATCAGGCAGATGAGCAGGCAGGTGTCGCGCGGCTCAGCTGGCGAGTATCAGGCAGATGAGCAGGCAGGTGTCGCGCGGCTCAGCTGGCGAGTATCAGGCAGATGAGCAGGCAGGTGTCGCGCGGCTCAGCTGGCGAGTATCAGGCAGATGAGCAGGCAGGTGTCGCGCGGCTCAGCTGGCGAGTATCAGGCAGATGAGCAGGCAGGTGTCGCGCGGCTCAGCTGGCGAGTATCAGGCAGATGAGCAGGCAGGTGTCGCGCGGCTCAGCTGGCGAGTATCAGGCAGATGAGCAGGCAGGTGTCGCGCGGCTCAGCTGGCGAGTATCAGGCAGATGAGCAGGCAGGTGTCGCGCGGCTCAGCTGGCGAGTATCAGGCAGATGAGCAGGCAGGTGTCGCGCGGCTCAGCTGGCGAGTATCAGGCAGATGAGCAGGCAGGTGTCGCGCGGCTCAGCTGGCGAGTATCAGGCAGATGAGCAGGCAGGTGTCGCGGGGCTCAGCTGGCGAGTATCAGGCAGATGAGCAGGCAGGTGTCGCGCGGCTCAGCTGGCGAGTATCAGGCAGATGAGCAGGCAGGTGTCGCGCGGCTCAGCTGGCGAGTATCAGGCAGATGAGCAGGCAGGTGTCGCGCGGCTCAGCTGGCGAGTATCAGGCAGATGAGCAGGCAGGTGTCGCGCGGCTCAGCTGGCGAGTATCAGGCAGATGAGCAGGCAGGTGTCGCGCGGCTCAGCTGGCGAGTATCAGGCAGATGAGCAGGCAGGTGTCGCGCGGCTCAGCTGGCGAGTATCAGGCAGATGAGCAGGCAGGTGTCGCGCGGCTCAGCTGGCGAGTATCAGGCAGATGAGCAGGCAGGTGTCGCGCGGCTCAGCTGGCGAGTATCAGGCAGATGAGCAGGCAGCTGTCGCGCGGCTCAGCTGGCGAGTATCAGGCAGATGAGCAGGCAGGTGTCGCGGGGTCAGCTGGCGAGTATCAGGCAGATGAGCAGGCAGGTGTCGCGCGGCTCAGCTGGCGAGTATCAGGCAGATGAGCAGGCAGGTGTCGCGCGGCTCAGCTGGCGAGTATCAGGCAGATGAGCAGGCAGGTGTCGCGCGGCTCAGCTGGCGAGTATCAGGCAGATGAGCAGGCAGGTGTCGCGCGGCTCAGCTGGCGAGTATCAGGCAGATGAGCAGGCAGGTGTCGCGCGGCTCAGCTGGCGAGTATCAGGCAGATGAGCAGGCAGGTGTCGCGCGGCTCAGCTGGCGAGTATCAGGCAGATGAGCAGGCAGGTGTCGCGCGGCTCAGCTGGCGAGTATCAGGCAGATGAGCAGGCAGGTGTCGCGGCTCAGCTGGCGAGTATCAGGCAGATGAGCAGGCAGGTGTCGCGCGGCTCAGCTGGCGAGTATCAGGCAGATGAGCAGGCAGGTGTCGCGCGGCTCAGCTGGCGAGTATCAGGCAGATGAGCAGGCAGGTGTCGCGCGGCTCAGCTGGCGAGTATCAGGCAGATGAGCAGGCAGGTGTCGCGGCTCAGCTGGCGAGTATCAGGCAGATGAGCAGGCAGGTGTCGCGCGGCTCAGCTGGCGAGTATCAGGCAGATGAGCAGGCAGGTGTCGCGCGGCTCAGCTGGCGAGTATCAGGCAGATGAGCAGGCAGGTGTCGCGCGGCTCAGCTGGCGAGTATCAGGCAGATGAGCAGGCAGGTGTCGCGCGGCTCAGCTGGCGAGTATCAGGCAGATGAGCAGGCAGGTGTCGCGCGGCTCAGCTGGCGAGTATCAGGCAGATGAGCAGGCAGGTGTCGCGCGGCTCAGCTGGCGAGTATCAGGCAGATGAGCCGGCAGGTGTCGCGCGGCTCAGCTGGCGAGTATCAGGCAGATGAGCAGGCAGGTGTCGCGCGGCTCAGCTGGCGAGTATCAGGCAGATGAGCAGGCAGGTGTCAGCGGCTCAGCTGGCGAATATCAGGCAGATGAGCAGGCAGGTGTCGCGCGGCTCAGCTGGCGAGTATCAGGCAGATGAGCAGGCAGGTGTCGCGCGGCTAAGCTGGCGAGTATCAGGGAGATGAGCAGGCAGGTGTCGCGCGGCTCAGCTGGCGAGTATCAGGCAGATGAGCAGGCAGGTGTCGCGCGGCTCAGCTGGCGAGTATCAGGCAGATGAGCAGGCAGGTGTCGCGCGGCTCAGCTGGCGAGTATCAGGCAGATGAGCAGGCAGGTGTCGCGCGGCTCAGCTGGCGAGTATCAGGCAGATGAGCAGGCAGGTGTCGCGGGGCTCAGCTGGCGAGTATCAGGCAGATGAGCAGGCAGGTGTCGCGCGGCTCAGCTGGCGAGTATCAGGCAGATGAGCAGGCAGGTGTCGCGCGGCTCAGCTGGCGAGTATCAGGCAGATGAGCAGGCAGGTGTCGCGCGGCTCAGCTGGCAGTATCAGGCAGATGAGCAGGTAGGTGTCGCGCGGCTCAGCTGGCGAGTATCAGGCAGATGAGCAGGCAGGTGTCGCGCGGCTCAGCTGGCGAGTATCAGGCAGATGAGCAGACAGGTGTCGCGCGGCTCAGCTGGCGAGTATCAGGCAGATGAGCAGGCAGGTGTCGCGCGGCTCAGCTGGCGAGTATCAGGCAGATGAGCAGGCAGGTGTCGCGCGGCTCAGCTGGCGAGTATCAGGCAGATGAGCAGGCAGGTGTCGCGCGGCTCAGCTGGCGAGTATCAGGCAGATGAGCAGGCAGGTGTCGCGCGGCTCAGCTGGCGAGTATCAGGCAGATGAGCAGGCAGGTGTCGCGCGGCTCAGCTGGCGAGTATCAGGCAGATGAGCAGGCAGGTGTCGCGCGGCTCAGCTGGCGAGTATCAGGCAGATGAGCAGGCAGGTGTCGCGGGCTCAGCTGGCGAGTATCAGGCAGATGAGCAGGCAGGTGTCGCGCGGCTCAGCTGGCGAGTATCAGGCAGATGAGCAGGCAGGTGTCGCGCGGCTCAGCTGGCGAGTATCAGGCAGATGAGCAGGCAGGTGTCGCGCGGCTCAGCTGGCGAGTATCAGGCAGATGAGCAGGCAGGGTGTCGCGCGGCTCAGCTGGCGAGTATCAGGCAGATGAGCAGGCAGGTGTCGCGCGGCTCAGCTGGCGATCAAGATGAGCAGGCGGCTGCGAGTATCAGGCAGATGAGCAGGCAGGTGTCGCGGCGGCTCGAGTATCAGGCAGATGAGCAGGCAGGTGTCGCGCGGCTCAGCTGGCGAGTATCAGGCAGATGAGCAGGCAGGTGTCGCGCGGCTCAGCTGGCGAGTATCAGGCAGATGAGCAGGCAGGTGTCGCGCGGCTCAGCTGGCGAGTATCAGGCAGATGAGCAGGCAGGTGTCGCGCGGCTCAGCTGGCGAGTATCAGGCAGATGAGCAGGCAGGTGTCGCGCGGCTCAGCTGGCGAGTATCAGGCAGATGAGCAGGCAGGTGTCGCGCGGCTCAGCTGGCGAGTATCAGGCAGATGAGCAGGCAGGTGTCGCGCGGCTCAGCTGGCGAGTATCAGGCAGATGAGCAGGCAGGTGTCGCGCGGCTCAGCTGGCGAGTATCAGGCAGATGAGCAGGCAGGTGTCGCGCGGCTCAGCTGGCGAGTATCAGGCAGATGAGCAGGCAGGTGTCGCGCGGCTCAGCTGGCGAGTATCAGGCAGATGAGCAGGCAGGTGTCGCGCGGCTCAGCTGGCGAGTATCAGGCAGATGAGCAGGCAGGTGTCGCGCGGCTCAGCTGGCGAGTATCAGGCAGATGAGCAGGCAGGTGTCGCGCGGCTCAGCTGGCGAGTATCAGGCAGATGAGCAGGCAGGTGTCGCGCGGCTCAGCTGGCGAGTATCAGGCAGATGAGCAGGCAGGTGTCGCGCGGCTCAGCTGGCGAGTATCAGGCAGATGAGCAGGCAGGTGTCGCGCGGCTCAGCTGGCGAGTATCAGGCAGATGAGCAGGCAGGTGTCGCGCGGCTCAGCTGGCGAGTATCAGGCAGATGAGCAGGCAGGTGTCGCGCGGCTCAGCTGGCGAGTATCAGGCAGATGAGCAGGCAGGTGTCGCGCGGCTCAGCTGGCGAGTATCAGGCAGATGAGCAGGCAGGTGTCGCGCGGCTCAGCTGGCGAGTATCAGGCAGATGAGCAGGCAGGTGTCGCGCGGCTCAGCTGGCGAGTATCAGGCAGACAGGCAGGTGTCGCCGGCTCAGCTGGCGAGTATCAGGCAGATGAGCAGGCAGGTGTCGCGCGGCTCAGCTGGCGAGTATCAGGCAGATGAGCAGGCAGGTGTCGCGCGGCTCAGCTGGCGAGTATCAGGCAGATGAGCAGGCAGGTGTCGCGCGGCTCAGCTGGCGAGTATCAGGCAGATGAGCAGGCAGGTGTCGCGCGGCTCAGCTGGCGAGTATCAGGCAGATGAGCAGGCAGGTGTCGCGCGCGGCTCAGCTGGCGAGTATCAGGCAGATGAGCATGCAGGTGTCGCGCGGCTCAGCTGGCGAGTATCAGGCAGATGAGCAGGCAGGTGTCGCGCGGCTCAGCTGGCGAGTATCAGGCAGATGAGCAGGCAGGTGTCGCGCGGCTCAGCTGGCGAGTATCAGGCAGATGAGCAGGCAGGTGTCGCGCGGCTCAGCTGGCGAGTATCAGGCAGATGAGCAGGCAGGTGTCGCGCGGCTCAGCTGGCGAGTATCAGGCAGATGAGCAGGCAGGTGTCGCGCGGCTCAGCTGGCGAGTATCAGGCAGATGAGCAGGCAGGTGTCGCGCGGCTCACTGGCGGTATCAGGCAGAGCAGCAGGTGTCGCGCGGCTCAGCTGGCGAGTATCAGGCAGATGAGCAGGCAGGTGTCGCGCGGCTCAGCTGGCGAGTATCAGGCAGATGAGCAGGCAGGTGTCGCGCGGCTCAGCTGGCGAGTATCAGGCAGATGAGCAGGCAGGTGTCGCGCGGCTCAGCTGGCGAGTATCAGGCAGATGAGCAGGCAGGTGTCGCGCGGCTCAGCTGGCGAGTATCAGGCAGATGAGCAGGCAGGTGTCGCGCGGCTCAGCTGGCGAGTATCAGGCAGATGAGCAGGCAGGTGTCCCGCGGCTCAGCTGGCGAGTATCAGGCAGATGAGCAGGCAGGTGTCGCGCGGCTCAGCTGGCGAGTATCAGGCAGATGAGCAGGCAGGTTCGCGCGGCTCAGCTGGCGAGTATCAGGCAGATGAGCAGGCAGGTGTCGCGCGGCTCAGCTGGCGAGTATCAGGCAGATGAGCAGGCAGGTGTCGCGCGGCTCAGCTGGCGAGTATCAGGCAGATGAGCAGGCAGGTGTCGCGCGGCTCAGCTGGCGAGTATCAGGCAGATGAGCAGGCAGGTGTCGCGCGGCTCACCTGGCGAGTATCAGGCAGATGAGCAGGCAGGTGTCGCGGGCTCAGCTATCGAGTATCAGGCAGATGAGCAGGCAGGTGTCGCACGGCTCAGCTGGCGAGTATCAGGCAGGTGAGCAGGCAGGTGTCGCGGGGCTCAGCTGGCGAGTATCAGGCAGATGAGCAGGCAGGTGTCGCGCGGCTCAGCTGGCGAGTATCAGGCAGATGAGCAGGCAGGTGTCGCGCGGCTCAGCTGGCGAGTATCAGGCAGATGAGCAGGCAGGTGTCGCGCGGCTCAGCTGGCGAGTATCAGGCAGATGAGCAGGCAGGTGTCGCGCGGCTCAGCTGGCGAGTATCAGGCAGATGAGCAGGCAGGTGTCGCGCGGCTCAGCTGGCGAGTATCAGGCAGATGAGCAGGCAGGTGTCGCGCGGCTCAGCTGGCGAGTATCAGGCAGATGAGCAGGCAGGTGTCGCGCGGCTCAGCTGGCGAGTATCAGGCAGATGAGCAGGCAGGTGTCGCGCGGCTCAGCTGGCGAGTATCAGGCAGATGAGCAGGCAGGTGTCGCGCGGCTCAGCTGGCGAGTATCAGGCAGATGAGCAGGCAGGTGTCGCGGCTCAGCTGGCGAGTATCAGGCAGATGAGCAGGCAGGTGTCGCGCGGCTCAGCTGGCGAGTATCAGGCAGATGAGCAGGCAGGTGTCGCGCGGCTCAGCTGGCGAGTATCAGGCAGATGAGCAGGCAGGTGTCGCGCGGCTCAGCTGGCGAGTATCAGGCAGATGAGCAGGCAGGTGTCGCGCGGCTCAGCTGGCGAGTATCAGGCAGATGAGCAGGCAGGTGTCGCGCGGCTCAGCTGGCGAGTATCAGGCAGATGAGCAGGCAGGTGTCGCGCGGCTCAGCTGGCGAGTATCAGGCAGATGAGCAGGCAGGTGTCGCGCGGCTCAGCTGGCGAGTATCAGGCAGATGAGCAGGCAGGTGTCGCGCGGCTCAGCTGGCGAGTATCAGGCAGATGAGCAGGCAGGTGTCGCGCGGCTCAGCTGGCGAGTATCAGGCAGATGAGCAGGCAGGTGTCGCGCGGCTCAGCTGGCGAGTATCAGGCAGATGAGCAGGCAGGTGTCGCGCGGCTCAGCTGGCGAGTATCAGGCAGATGAGCAGGCAGGTGCGCGGCTCAGCTGGCGAGTATCAGGCAGATGAGCAGGCAGGTGTCGCGCGGCTCAGCTGGCGAGTATCAGGCAGATGAGCAGGCAGGTGTCGCGCGGCTCAGCTGGCGAGTATCAGGCAGATGAGCAGGCAGGTGTCGCGCGGCTCAGCTGGCGAGTATCAGGCAGATGAGCAGGCAGGTGTCGCGGCTCAGCTGGCGAGTATCAGGCAGATGAGCAGGCAGGTGTCGCGCGGCTCAGCTGGCGAGTATCAGGCAGATGAGCAGGCAGGTGTCGCGCGGCTCAGCTGGCGAGTATCAGGCAGATGAGCAGGCAGGTGTCGCGGGCTCAGCTGGCGAGTATCAGGCAGATGAGCAGGCAGGTGTCGCGCGGCTCAGCTGGCGAGTATCAGGCAGATGAGCAGGCAGGTGTCGCGCGGCTCAGCTGGCGAGTATCAGGCAGATGAGCAGGCAGGTGTCGCGCGGCTCAGCTGGCGAGTATCAGGCAGATGAGCAGGCAGGTGTCGCGGCTCAGCTGGCGAGTATCAGGCAGATGAGCAGGCAGGTGTCGCGCGGCTCAGCTGGCGAGTATCAGGCAGATGAGCAGGCAGGTGTCGCGCGGCTCAGCTGGCGAGTATCAGGCAGATGAGCAGGCAGGTGTCGCGCGGCTCAGCTGGCGAGTATCAGGCAGATGAGCAGGCAGGTGTCGCGCGGCTCAGCTGGCGAGTATCAGGCAGATGAGCAGGCAGGTGTCGCGCGGCTCAGCTGGCGAGTATCAGGCAGATGAGCAGGCAGGTGTCGCGCGGCTCAGCTGGCGAGTATCAGGCAGATGAGCAGGCAGGTGTCGCGCGGCTCAGCTGGCGAGTATCAGGCAGATGAGCAGGCAGGTGTCGCGCGGCTCAGCTGGCGAGTATCAGGCAGATGAGCAGGCAGGTGTCGCGCGGCTCAGCTGGCGAGTATCAGGCAGATGAGCAGGCAGGTGTCGCGCGGCTCAGCTGGCGAGTATCAGGCAGATGAGCAGGCAGGTGTCGCGCGGCTCAGCTGGCGAGTATCAGGCAGATGAGCAGGCAGGTGTCGCGCGGCTCAGCTGGCGAGTATCAGGCAGATGAGCAGGCAGGTGTCGCGCGGCTCAGCTGGCGAGTATCAGGCAGATGAGCAGGCAGGTGTCGCGCGGCTCAGCTGGCGAGTATCAGGCAGATGAGCAGGCAGGTGTCGCGCGGCTCAGCTGGCGAGTATCAGGCAGATGAGCAGGCAGGTGTCGCGCGGCTCAGCTGGCGAGTATCAGGCAGATGAGCAGGCAGGTGTCGCGCGGCTCAGCTGGCGAGTATCAGGCAGATGAGCAGGCAGGTGTCGCGCGGCTCAGCTGGCGAGTATCAGGCAGATGAGCAGGCAGGTGTCGCGCGGCTCAGCTGGCGAGTATCAGGCAGATGAGCAGGCAGGTGTCGCGCGGCTCAGCTGGCGAGTATCAGGCAGATGAGCAGGCAGGTGTCGCGCGGCTCAGCTGGCGAGTATCAGGCAGATGAGCAGGCAGGTGTCGCGCGGCTCAGCTGGCGAGTATCAGGCAGATGAGCAGGCAGGTGTCGCGCGGCTCAGCTGGCGAGTATCAGGCAGATGAGCAGGCAGGTGTCGCGCGGCTCAGCTGGCGAGTATCAGGCAGATGAGCAGGCAGGTGTCGCGCGGCTCAGCTGGCGAGTATCAGGCAGATGAGCAGGCAGGTGTCGCGCGGCTCAGCTGGCGAGTATCAGGCAGATGAGCAGGCAGGTGTCGCGCGGCTCAGCTGGCGAGTATCAGGCAGATGAGCAGGCAGGTGTCGCGCGGCTCAGCTGGCGAGTATCAGGCAGATGAGCAGGCAGGTGTCGCGCGGCTCAGCTGGCGAGTATCAGGCAGATGAGCAGGCAGGTGTCGCGCGGCTCAGCTGGCGAGTATCAGGCAGATGAGCAGGCAGGTGTCGCGCGGCTCAGCTGGCGAGTATCAGGCAGATGAGCAGGCAGGTGTCGCGCGGCTCAGCTGGCGAGTATCAGGCAGATGAGCAGGCAGGTGTCGCGCGGCTCAGCTGGCGAGTATCAGGCAGATGAGCAGGCAGGTGTCGCGGCTCAGCTGGCGAGTATCAGGCAGATGAGCAGGCAGGTGTCGCGCGGCTCAGCTGGCGAGTATCAGGCAGATGAGCAGGCAGGTGTCGCGCGGCTCAGCTGGCGAGTATCAGGCAGATGAGCAGGCAGGTGTCGCGCGGCTCAGCTGGCGAGTATCAGGCAGATGAGCAGGCAGGTGTCGCGCGGCTCAGCTGGCGAGTATCAGGCAGATGAGCAGGCAGGTGTCGCGCGGCTCAGCTGGCGAGTATCAGGCAGATGAGCAGGCAGGTGTCGCGCGGCTCAGCTGGCGAGTATCAGGCAGATGAGCAGGCAGGTGTCGCGCGGCTCAGCTGGCGAGTATCAGGCAGATGAGCAGGCAGGTGTCGCGCGGCTCAGCTGGCGAGTATCAGGCAGATGAGCAGGCAGGTGTCGCGCGGCTCAGCTGGCGAGTATCAGGCAGATGAGCAGGCAGGTGTCGCGCGGCTCAGCTGGCGAGTATCAGGCAGATGAGCAGGCAGGTGTCGCGCGGCTCAGCTGGCGAGTATCAGGCAGATGAGCAGGCAGGTGTCGCGCGGCTCAGCTGGCGAGTATCAGGCAGATGAGCAGGCAGGTGTCGCGCGGCTCAGCTGGCGAGTATCAGGCAGATGAGCAGGCAGGTGTCGCGCGGCTCAGCTGGCGAGTATCAGGCAGATGAGCAGGCAGGTGTCGCGCGGCTCAGCTGGCGAGTATCAGGCAGATGAGCAGGCAGGTGTCGCGCGGCTCAGCTGGCGAGTATCAGGCAGATGAGCAGGCAGGTGTCGCGCGGCTCAGCTGGCGAGTATCAGGCAGATGAGCAGGCAGGTGTCGCGCGGCTCAGCTGGCGAGTATCAGGCAGATGAGCAGGCAGGTGTCGCGCGGCTCAGCTGGCGAGTATCAGGCAGATGAGCAGGCAGGTGTCGCGCGGCTCAGCTGGCGAGCATCAGGCAGATGAGCAGGCAGGTATCGCGGGGCTCAGCTGGCGAGTATCAGGCAGATGAGCAGGCAGGTGTCGCGGTCTCAGCTGGCGAGTATCAGGCAGATGAGCAGGCAGGTGTCGCGCGGCTCAGCTGGCGAGTATCAGGCAGATGAGCAGGCAGGTGTCGCGCGGCTCAGCTGGCGAGTATCAGGCAGATGAGCAGGCAGGTGTCGCGCGGCTCAGCTGGCGAGTATCAGGCAGATGAGCAGGCAGGTGTCGCGCGGCTCAGCTGGCGAGTATCAGGCAGATGAGCAGGCAGGTGTCGCGCGGCTCAGCTGGCGAGTATCAGGCAGATGAGCAGGCAGGTGTCGCGCGGCTCAGCTGGCGAGTATCAGGCAGATGAGCAGGCAGGTGTCGCGCGGCTCAGCTGGCGAGTATCAGGCAGATGAGCAGGCAGGTGTCGCGCGGCTCAGCTGGCGAGTATCAGGCAGATGAGCAGGCAGGTGTCGCGGCTCAGCTGGCGAGTATCAGGCAGATGAGCAGGCAGGTGTCGCGCGGCTCAGCTGGCGAGTATCAGGCAGATGAGCAGGCAGGTGTCGCGCGGCTCAGCTGGCGAGTATCAGGCAGATGAGCAGGCAGGTGTCGCGCGGCTCAGCTGGCGAGTATCAGGCAGATGAGCAGGCAGGTGTCGCGCGGCTCAGCTGGCCAGTATCAGGCAGATGAACTGGCAAGTGTCGCGCGGCTGAGTTGGCGAGTATCAGGCAGATGAGCAGGCAGGTGTCACGGGGTTCAGCTGCCGAGTATCAGGCAGATGAGCAGGCAGATGTCGCGCGGCTCGGCTCGCGAGTATCAGGCAGATTAGCAGGCAGGTGCGCGCGGCTCAGCTGCCAAGTATCAGGCAGATGAGCAGGCAGGTGTCGCGCGGCTCAGCTGCCGAATATCAGGCAGATGAGCAGGCAGGTGTCGCTTGGCTCAGCTGGCGAGTATCAGGCAGATGTGCAGGCAGGTGTCGCGCTGCTCAGCTGGCGAGTATCAGGCAGATGAGCAGGCAGGTGTCGCGCGGCTCAGCTGGCGAGTATCAGGCAGATGAGCAGGCAGGTGTCGCAGGGTTCAGCTGGCGAGTATCAGGCAGATGAGCAGGCAGGTGTCGCGCGGCTCAGCTGGCGAGTATCAGGCAGATGAGCAGGCAGGTGTCGCGCGGCTCAGCTGGCGAGTATCAGGCAGATGAGCAGGCAGGTGTCGCGCGGCTCAGCTGGCGAGTATCAGGCAGATGAGCAGGCAGGTGTCGCGCGGCTCAGCTGGCGAGTATCAGGCAGATGAGCAGGCAGGTGTCGCGCGGCTCAGCTGGCGAGTATCAGGCAGATGAGCAGGCAGGTGTCGCGCGGCTCAGCTGGCGAGTATCAGGCAGATGAGCAGGCAGGTGTCGCGCGGCTCAGCTGGCGAGTATCAGGCAGATGAGCAGGCAGGTGTCGCGGCTCAGCTGGCGAGTATCAGGCAGATGAGCAGGCAGGTGTCGCGCGGCTCAGCTGGCGAGTATCAGGCAGATGAGCAGGCAGGTGTCGCGCGGCTCAGCTGGCGAGTATCAGGCAGATGAGCAGGCAGGTGTCGCGCGGCTCAGCTGGCGAGTATCAGGCAGATGAGCAGGCAGGTGTCGCGCGGCTCAGCTGGCGAGTATCAGGCAGATGAGCAGGCAGGTGTCGCGCGGCTCAGCTGGCGAGTATCAGGCAGATGAGCAGGCAGGTGTCGCGCGGCTCAGCTGGCGAGTATCAGGCAGATGAGCAGGCAGGTGTCGCGCGGCTCAGCTGGCGAGTATCAGGCAGATGAGCAGGCAGGTGTCGCGCGGCTCAGCTGGCGAGTATCAGGCAGATGAGCAGGCAGGTGTCGCGGGCTCAGCTGGCGAGTATCAGGCAGATGAGCAGGCAGGTGTCGCGCGGCTCAGCTGGCGAGTATCAGGCAGATGAGCAGGCAGGTGTCGCGCGGCTCAGCTGGCGAGTATCAGGCAGATGAGCAGGCAGGTGTCGCGCGGCTCAGCTGGCGAGTATCAGGCAGATGAGCAGGCAGGTGTCGCGCGGCTCAGCTGGCGAGTATCAGGCAGATGAGCAGGCAGGTGTCGCGCGGCTCAGCTGGCGAGTATCAGGCAGATGAGCAGGCAGGTGTCGCGCGGCTCAGCTGGCGAGTATCAGGCAGATGAGCAGGCAGGTGTCGCGCGGCTCAGCTGGCGAGTATCAGGCAGATGAGCAGGCAGGTGTCGCGCGGCTCAGCTGGCGAGTATCAGGCAGATGAGCAGGCAGGTGTCGCGCGGCTCAGCTGGCGAGTATCAGGCAGATGAGCAGGCAGGTGTCGCGCGGCTCAGCTGGCGAGTATCAGGCAGATGAGCAGGCAGGTGTCGCGCGGCTCAGCTGGCGAGTATCAGGCAGAAGAGCAGACAGGTGTCGCGGGGCTCAGCTGGAGAGTATCAGGCAGATGAGCAGGCAGGTGTCGCGGGGCTCAGCTGGCGAGTATCAGGCAGATGAGCAGGCAGGTGTCGCGGCTCAGCTGGCGATAGCAGATGAGCAGGCAGGTGTCGCGCGGCTCAGCTGGCGAGTATCAGGCAGATGAGCAGGCAGGTGTCGCGCGGCTCAGCTGGCGAGTATCAGGCAGATGAGCAGGCAGGTGTCGCGCGGCTCAGCTGGCGAGTATCAGGCAGATGAGCAGGCAGGTGTCGCGCGGCTCAGCTGGCGAGTATCAGGCAGATGAGCAGGCAGGTGTCGCGGCTCAGCTGGCGAGTATCAGGCAGATGAGCAGGCAGGTGTCGCGGCTCAGCTGGCGAGTATCAGGCAGATGAGCAGGCAGGTGTCGCGCGGCTCAGCTGGCGAGTATCAGGCAGATGAGCAGGCAGGTGTCGCGCGGCTCAGCTGGCGAGTATCAGGCAGATGAGCAGGCAGGTGTCGCGGCTCAGCTGGCGAGTATCAGGCAGATGAGCAGGCAGGTGCGCGGCTCAGCTGGCGAGTATCAGGCAGATGAGCAGGCAGGTGTCGCGCGGCTCAGCTGGCGAGTATCAGGCAGATGAGCAGGCAGGTGTCGCGCGGCTCAGCTGGCGAGTATCAGGCAGATGAGCAGGCAGGTGTCGCGCGGCTCAGCTGGCGAGTATCAGGCAGATGAGCAGGTAGTTATCGCGCGGCTCAGCTGGCGAGTATCAGGCAGATGAGCAGGTAGTTGTCGCGCGGCTCAGCTGGCGAGTATCAGGCAGATGAGCAGGCAGGTGTCGCGCGGCTCAGCTGGCGAGTATCAGGCAGATGAGCAGGCAGGTGTCGCGCGGCTCAGCTGGCGAGTATCAGGCAGATGAGCAGGCAGGTGTCGCGCGGCTCAGCTGGCGAGTATCAGGCAGATGAGCAGGCAGGTGTCGCACGACTCAGCTGGCGAGTATCAGGCAGATGAGCAGG
Organism: Bos javanicus; assembly: GCF_032452875.1. Taxonomy (NCBI): domain Eukaryota; kingdom Metazoa; phylum Chordata; class Mammalia; order Artiodactyla; family Bovidae; genus Bos; species Bos javanicus. The sequence continues at coordinate 65,367 of NW_026894828.1, forward strand.
CAGGTGTCGCGGGCTCAGCTGGCGAGTATCAGGCAGATGAGCAGGCAGGTGTCGCGGGCTCAGCTGGCGAGTATCAGGCAGATGAGCAGGCAGGTGTCGCGCGGCTCAGCTGGCGAGTATCAGGCAGATGAGCAGGCAGGTGTCGCGCGGCTCAGCTGGCGAGTATGAGGCAGATGAGCAGGCAGGTGTCGCGGGGTCAGCTGGCGAATATCAGGCAGATGAGCAGGCAGGTGTCGCACGGCTCAGCTGGCGAGTATCAGGCAGATGAGCAGGCAGGTGTCGCGCGGCTCAGCTGGCGAGTATCAGGCAGATGAGCAGGCAGGTGTCGCGCGGCTCAGCTGGCGAGTATCAGGCAGATGAGCAGGCAGGTGTCGCGCGGCTCAGCTGGCGAGTATCAGGCAGATGAGCAGGCAGGTGTCGCGCGGCTCAGCTGGCGAGTATCAGGCAGATGAGCAGGCAGGTGTCGCGCGGCTCAGCTGGCGAGTATCAGGCAGATGAGCAGGCAGGTGTCGCGGCTCAGCTGGCGAGTATCAGGCAGATGAGCAGGCAGGTGTCGCGCGGCTCAGCTGGCGAGTATCAGGCAGATGAGCAGGCAGGTGTCGCGCGGCTCAGCTGGCGAGTATCAGGCAGATGAGCAGGCAGGTGTCGCGCGGCTCAGCTGGCGAGTATCAGGCAGATGAGCAGGCAGGTGTCGCGCGGCTCAGCTGGCGAGTATCAGGCAGATGAGCAGGCAGGTGTCGCGCGGCTCAGCTGGCGAGTATCAGGCAGATGAGCAGGCAGGTGTCGCGCGGCTCAGCTGGCGAGTATCAGGCAGATGAGCAGGCAGGTGTCGCGCGGCTCAGCTGGCGAGTATCAGGCAGATGAGCAGGCAGGTGTCGCGCGGCTCAGCTGGCGAGTATCAGGCAGATGAGCAGGCAGGTGTCGCGGCTCAGCTGGCGAGTATCAGGCAGATGAGCAGGCAGGTGTCGCGCGGCTCAGCTGGCGAGTATCAGGCAGATGAGCAGGCAGGTGTCGCGCGGCTCAGCTGGCGAGTATCAGGCAGATGAGCAGGCAGGTGTCGCGCGGCTCAGCTGGCGAGTATCAGGCAGATGAGCAGGCAGGTGTCGCGCGGCTCAGCTGGCGAGTATCAGGCAGATGAGCAGGCAGGTGTCGCGGGGCTCAGCTGGCGAGTATCAGGCAGATGAGCAGGCAGGTGTCGCGCGGCTCAGCTGGCGAGTATCAGGCAGATGAGCAGGCAGGTGTCGCGCGGCTCAGCTGGCGAGTATCAGGCAGATGAGCAGGCAGGTGTCGCGCGGCTCAGCTGGCGAGTATCAGGCAGATGAGCAGGCAGGTGTCGCGCGGCTCAGCTGGCGAGTATCAGGCAGATGAGCAGGCAGGTGTCGCGGCTCAGCTGGCGAGTATCAGGCAGATGAGCAGGCAGGTGTCGCGCGGCTCAGCTGGCGAGTATCAGGCAGATGAGCAGGCAGGTGTCGCGCGGCTCAGCTGGCGAGTATCAGGCAGATGAGCAGGCAGGTGTCGCGCGGCTCAGCTGGCGAGTATCAGGCAGATGAGCAGGCAGGTGTCGCGCGGCTCAGCTGGCGAGTATCAGGCAGATGAGCAGGCAGGTGTCGCGGGGCTCAGCTGGCGAGTATCAGGCAGATGAGCAGGCAGGTGTCGCGCGGCTCAGCTGGCGAGTATCAGGCAGATGAGCAGGCAGGTGTCGCGCGGCTCAGCTGGCGAGTATCAGGCAGATGAGCAGGCAGGTGTCGCGCGGCTCAGCTGGCGAGTATCAGGCAGATGAGCAGGCAGGTGTCGCGGGCTCAGCTGGCGAGTATCAGGCAGATGAGCAGGCAGGTGTCGCGCGGCTCAGCTGGCGAGTATCAGGCAGATGAGCAGGCAGGTGTCGCGCGGCTCAGCTGGCGAGTATCAGGCAGATGAGCAGGCAGGTGTCGCGCGGCTCAGCTGGCGAGTATCAGGCAGATGAGCAGGCAGGTGTCGCGCGGCTCAGCTGGCGAGTATCAGGCAGATGAGCAGGCAGGTGTCGCGCGGCTCAGCTGGCGAGTATCAGGCAGATGAGCAGGCAGGTGTCGCGGCTCAGCTGGCGAGTATCAGGCAGATGAGCAGGCAGGTGTCGCGCGGCTCAGCTGGCGAGTATCAGGCAGATGAGCAGGCAGGTGTCGCGCGGCTCAGCTGGCGAGTATCAGGCAGATGAGCAGGCAGGTGTCGCGCGGCTCAGCTGGCGAGTATCAGGCAGATGAGCAGGCAGGTGTCGCGCGGCTCAGCTGGCGAGTATCAGGCAGATGAGCAGGCAGGTGTCGCGGCTCAGCTGGCGAGTATCAGGCAGATGAGCAGGCAGGTGTCGCGCGGCTCAGCTGGCGAGTATCAGGCAGATGAGCAGGCAGGTGTCGCGCGGCTCAGCTGGCGAGTATCAGGCAGATGAGCAGGCAGGTGTCGCGCGGCTCAGCTGGCGAGTATCAGGCAGATGAGCAGGCAGGTGTCGCGCGGCTCAGCTGGCGAGTATCAGGCAGATGAGCAGGCAGGTGTCGCGCGGCTCAGCTGGCGAGTATCAGGCAGATGAGCAGGCAGGTGTCGCGCGGCTCAGCTGGCGAGTATCAGGCAGATGAGCAGGCAGGTGTCGCGGCTCAGCTGGCGAGTATCAGGCAGATGAGCAGGCAGGTGTCGCGCGGCTCAGCTGGCGAGTATCAGGCAGATGAGCAGGCAGGTGTCGCGCGGCTCAGCTGGCGAGTATCAGGCAGATGAGCAGGCAGGTGTCGCGCGGCTCAGCTGGCGAGTATCAGGCAGATGAGCAGGCAGGTGTCGCGCGGCTCAGCTGGCGAGTATCAGGCAGATGAGCAGGCAGGTGTCGCGCGGCTCAGCTGGCGAGTATCAGGCAGATGAGCAGGCAGGTGTCGCGGGGCTCAGCTGGCGAGTATCAGGCAGATGAGCACGCAGGTGTCGCGCGGCTCAGCTGGCGAGTATCAGGCAGATGAGCAGGCAGGTGTCGCGCGGCTCAGCTGGCGAGTATCAGGCAGATGAGCAGGCAGGTGTCGCGCGGCTCAGCTGGCGAGTATCAGGCAGATGAGCAGGCAGGTGTCGCGCGGCTCAGCTGGCGAGTATCAGGCAGATGAGCAGGCAGGTGTCGCGCGGCTCAGCTGGCGAGTATCAGGCAGATGAGCAGGCAGGTGTCGCGCGGCTCAGCTGGCGAGTATCAGGCAGAGGAGCAGGCAGGTGTCGCGGGGCTCAGCTGGCGAGTATCAGGCAGATGAGCAGGCAGGTGTCGCGCGGCTCAGCTGGCGAGCATCAGGCAGATGAACAGGTAGGTGTCGCGCGGCTCAGCGACGAGTATCAGGCAGATGAGCAGGGAGGTGTCGCTCGGGGAGTATCAGGCAGATGAGCAGGCAGGTGTCGCGCGGCTCAGCTGGCGAGTATCAGGCAGATGAGCAGGCAGGTGTCGCGCGGCTGAGCTGGCGAGTATCAGGCAGATGAGCAGGCACGTGTCGCGCGGCTCAGCTGGCGAGTATCAGGCAGATGAGCAGGCAGGTGTCGCGCGGCTCAGCTGGCGAGTATCAGGCAGATGAGCAGGCAGGTGTCGCGCGGCTCAGCTGGCGAGTATCAGGCAGATGAGCAGGCAGGTGTCGCGCGGCTCAGCTGGCGAGTATCAGGCAGATGAGCAGGCAGGTGTCGCGCGGCTCAGCTGGCGAGTATCAGGCAGATGAGCAGGCAGGTGTCGCGGGGCTCAGCTGGCGAGTATCAGGCAGATGAGCAGGCAGGTGTCGCGCGGCTCAGCTGGCGAGTATCAGGCAGATGAGCAGGCAGGTGTCGCGCGGCTCAGCTGGCGAGTATCAGGCAGATTAGCAGGCAGGTGTCGCGGGCTCAGCTGGCGAGTATCAGGCAGATGAGCAGGCAGGTGTCGCGCGGCTCAGCTGGCGAGTATCAGGCAGATGAGCAGGCAGGTGTCGCGGGCTCAGCTGGCGAGTATCAGTCAGATGAGCAGGCAGGTGTCGCGCGGCTCAGCTGGCGAGTATCAGGCAGATGAGCAGGCAGGTGTCGCGCGGCTCAGCTGGCGAGTATCAGGCAGATGAGCAGGCAGGTGTCGCGCGGCTCAGCTGGCGAGTATCAGGCAGATGAGCAGGCAGGTGTCGCGCGGCTCAGCTGGCGAGTATCAGGCAGATGAGCAGGCAGGTGTCGCGGCTCAGCTGGCGAGTATCAGGCAGATGAGCAGGCAGGTGTCGCGCGGCTCAGCTGGCGAGTATCAGGCAGATGAGCAGGCAGGTGTCGCGCGGCTCAGCTGGCGAGTATCAGGCAGATGAGCAGGCAGGTGTCGCGGGGCTCAGCTGGCGAGTATCAGGCAGATGAGCAGGCAGGTGTCGCGCGGCTCAGCTGGCGAGTATCAGGCAGATGAGCAGGCAGGTGTCGCGCGGCTCAGCTGGCGAGTATCAGGCAGATGAGCAGGCAGGTGTCGCGCGGCTCAGCTGGCGAGTATCAGGCAGATGAGCAGGCAGGTGTCGCGGCTCAGCTGGCGAGTATCAGGCAGATGAGCAGGCAGGTGTCGCGGCTCAGCTGGCGAGTATCAGGCAGATGAGCAGGCAGGTGTCGCGCGGCTCAGCTGGCGAGTATCAGGCAGATGAGCAGGCAGGTGTCGCGCGGCTCAGCTGGCGAGTATCAGGCAGATGAGCAGGCAGGTGTCGCGCGGCTCAGCTGGCGAGTATCAGGCAGGTGAGCAGGCAGGTGTCGCGCGGCTCAGCTGGCGAGTATCAGGCAGATGAGCAGGCAGGTGTCGCGCGGCTCAGCTGGCGAGTATCAGGCAGATGAGCAGGCAGGTGTCGCGGGGCTCAGCTGGCGAGTATCAGGCAGATGAGCAGGCAGGTGTCGCGCGGCTCAGCTGGCGAGTATCAGGCAGATGAGCAGGCAGGTGTCGCGGGGCTCAGCTGGCGAGTATCAGGCAGATGAGCAGGCAGGTGTCGCGGGCTCAGCTGGCGAGTATCAGGCAGATGAGCAGGCAGGTGTCGCGCGGCTCAGCTGGCGAGTATCAGGCAGATGAGCAGGCAGGTGTCGCGCGGCTCAGCTGGCGAGTATCAGGCAGATGAGCAGGCAGGTGTCGCGCGGCTCAGCTGGCGAGTATCAGGCAGATGAGCAGGCAGGTGTCGCGCGGCTCAGCTGGCGAGTATCAGGCAGATGAGCAGGCAGGTGTCGCGCGCTCAGCTGGCGAGTATCAGGCAGATGAGCAGGCAGGTGTCGCGCGGCTCAGCTGGCGAGTATCAGGCAGATGAGCAGGCAGGTGTCTCGGGCTCAGCTGGCGAGTATCAGGCAGATGAGCAGGCAGGTGTCGCGCGGCTCAGCTGGCGAGTATCAGGCAGATGAGCAGGCAGGTGTCGCGCGGCTCAGCTGGCGAGTATCAGGCAGATGAGCAGGCAAGTTTCGCGCGGCTCAGCTGGCGAGTATCAGGCAGATGAGCAGGCAGGTGTCGCGCGGCTCAGCTGGCGAGTATCAGGCAGATGAGCAGGCAGGTGTCGCGCGGCTCAGCTGGCGAGTATCAGGCAGATGAGCAGGCAGGTGTCGCGCGGCTCAGCTGGCGAGTATCAGGCAGATGAGCAGGCAGGTGTCGCGCGGCTCAGCTGGCGAGTATCAGGCAGATGAGCAGGCAGGTGTCGCGCGGCTCAGCTGGCGAGTATCAGGCAGATGAGCAGGCAGGTGTCGCGCGGCTCAGCTGGCGAGTATCAGGCAGATGAGCAGGCAGGTGTCGCGCGGCTCAGCTGGCGAGTATCAGGCAGATGAGCAGGCAGGTGTCGCGCGGCTCAGCTGGCGAGTATCAGGCAGATGAGCAGGCAGGTGTCGCGCGGCTCAGCTGGCGAGTATCAGGCAGATGAGCAGGCAGGTGTCGCGCGGCTCAGCTGGCGAGTATCAGGCAGATGAGCAGGCAGGTGTCGCGCGGCTCAGCTGGCGAGTATCAGGCAGATGAGCAGGCAGGTGTCGCGCGGCTCAGCTGGCGAGTATCAGGCAGATGAGCAGGCAGGTGTCGCGCGGCTCAGCTGGCGAGTATGAGGCAGATGAGCAGGCAGGTGTCGCGCGGCTCAGCTGGCGAGTATCAGGCAGATGAGCAGGCAGGTGTCGCGCGGCTCAGCTGGCGAATATCAGGCAGATGAGCAGGCAGGTGTCGCGCGGCTCAGCTGGCGAGTATCAGGCAGATGAGCAGGCAGGTGTCGAGGGCTCAGCTGGCGAATATCAGGCAGATGAGCAGGCAGGTGTCGCGCGGCTCAGCTGGCGAGTATCAGGCAGATGAGCAGGCAGGTGTCGCGGCTCAGCTGGCGAGTATCAGGCAGATGAGCAGGCAGGTGTCGCGCGGCTCAGCTGGCGAATATCAGGCAGATGAGCAGGCAGGTGTCGCGGGCTCAGCTGGCGAGTATCAGGCAGATGAGCAGGCAGGTGTCTCGCGCTCAGCTGGCGAGTATCAGGCAGATGAGCAGGCAGGTGTCGCGCGGCTCAGCTGGCGAGTATCAGGCAGATGAGCAGGCAGGTGTCGCGGCTCAGCTGGCGAGTATCAGGCAGATGAGCAGGCAGGTGTCGCGGCTCAGCTGGCGAGTATCAGGCAGATGAGCAGGCAGGTGTCGCGCGGCTCAGCTGGCGAGTATCAGGCAGATGAGCAGGCAGGTGTCGCGCGGCTCAGCTGGCGAGTATCAGGCAG
>NW_026894829.1:0-71984 GCF_032452875.1 Bos javanicus
CATGCACTGATCATGTGGCTGATCATGCACTGTTCACGTATCTGACCATGCACTGATCACGTGGCTGATCATACACTGCCCACGAATCGGATCATGCACTGATCACGTGGCTGATCATGCACTGATCACGTGGCTATCATGCACTGATCACGTGGCTGATCATGCACTGATCACGGCGTGATGATCATGCACTGATCACTGGCTACCGCACTGATCACTGGCTATCATGCACTGATCAACGTGGCTGATCATACACTGATCACGTGACTGATCATGCACTGATCACGCATATATCATGCACTGATCACGTGACTGATCATGCACTGATCACCGATGATCATGCACTGATCATGTGACTGACCGTACTGATCACGGGTTGATCATGCACTGATCACGTGGCTGATCATGCACGATCACGTAGCTATCATGTACTGGTCACGTGACTGATCATGCACTGATCAATGCACTGGATCATGCACTGATCACGTGACTGATCATGCACTGTTCACGGATGATCATGCACTGATCACGTGACTGATCATGCACTGATCACGTACATGCACTGATCACGTGGCTGATCATGCACTGATCACGTACACCATATACTGTCACGTGACTGATCATGCACTGATCACGTAATTGATCATGCACTGATCACGTGGCTGATCATGCACTGATCACGTGGCTGATCATGCACTGATCACGTGACTGATCATGCACTGATCACGTGACTGATCATGCACTGATCACGTGGCTATCATGCACTGATCATCTGGCTGATCATGCACTGATCACGCGCTATCATGCACTGATCACATGACTGATCATGCACTGATCACGTGACTGATCATGCACTGATCACGTGGCTATCATGCACTACTCACGTGGCTGATCATGCAATGATCATGTAGCTACCATGTACTGTCACGTGACTGATCATACACCCATCATGACTGATCATGCACTGATCACGTGGCTATCATGCACTGATCACGTGGCTGATCATACACTGATCACCTGCCTGATCATGCACTGATCACGTGACTGATCATGCACTGATCACGTGGTGATCATGAACTGATCACTGGCTGATCATGCACTGATCACGTGGCTGATCATGCACTGATACCGTGACTGAGCATGGACTGATCACATGACTATCATGTAGTGATCACGTGACTTAATGGCACTGATCATGTGACTGATCATGCACTGATCATGTTTGCTATCATACACTGATCATGTGCCTCTGGAGGCAATAAACAAAGAGCTGAGTAGGCACGAATCAAACAGTCAGCAGGCAATAATCATGGAACTCAGGAATCATGCTGCTCAGCTATAATCAAGCAGCTGAGCAGGTGGAATTACGCAGCACAGCTGGCAATTGTCACAGATGACAGGCAGGAATCGCAGCTCAGCTGGCAATTGTCAAGCAGATGAGCAGACAGTAATCACGCAGCTCAGCAGGCCTGATCACGTGACTGAGCATGCACTGTTCACGTGGCTGATCATGCACTGATCACGTGACTGATCATGCACTGATCACTTGGATATCATGCACTGATCACGTGGCTGATCATACACTGTTCATGCGTTCGACCATGCACTGATCACGGCTGATCATACACTGCTCACGTAACTGATCATGCACTGATCACGTGGCTATCATGCACTGATCACGTGGCTGATCATGCACTGATCACCTGGCTGATCATGCACTGATCACGGACTGATCATGCACTGATCACATGGCTATCATGCACTGATCACCTGCTGATCATGCACTGATCACGTGGCTGATCATGCACTGATACCGTGACTGATCATGGACTGATCACATGACTATCATGCACTGATCACGTGACTTAATGCACTGATCACGTGACTGATCATGCACTGATCATGTTTGCTATCATGCACTGATCACGTGCCTCTCAGGCAATGAACAAAGAGCTGATAGGCACGAATCAAACAGTCAGCAGGCAATGATCATGAACTCAGGTGAGGAATCATGCTGCTCAGCTAAGTAATGATCATGCACTGATCAGGTGAACAGGCACAGCGGCATGCACTGATCAAGCAGATGAGCAGATAGTGATCACGCAGCTCATCAGGCACTGATCACGTGACTGATCATGCACTGATCACGGCTGATCATGCACTGATCACGATGATCATGCACTGATCACGTGGCTATCATGCACTGATCACGTGGCTGATCATGCACTGATCACGTGTTCGATCATGCACTGATCACGGGCTGATCATGCACTGCTCACGTGACTGATCATGCACTGATCATGCGGCTTATCATGCACTGATCACGTGACGATCATGCACTGATCACGTGGCTGATCACACACTGATCACGTGACTGATCACGCACTGATCATGTGGCACTTCATCACTGATCACGGCTGATCATGCACTGATCACGTGGCTGATCATACTGATCACGCAGCTACCATGCACTGATCACATGACTGATCATGCACACCGATCACATAATTGATCATGCACTGATCACCTGGCTTATCATGCATTGATCATGTGACTGATCATGCGCTGATCATGTTTGCTATCATACACTGATCATGTGCCTCTGGAGGCAATGAACAAAGAGCTGAGTAGGCAGGAATCAGTCAGCAGGCAATAATCATGGAACTCAGCTGTGAGAAATCATGCTGCTCAGCTGGCATCAAGTAGCTGAGCAGGCAGGAATTACGCAGCACAGGTGGCAATTGTCAAGCAGATGACAGGCAGGAATCGTGCAGCTCAGCTGGCAATTGTCAAGCAGATGAGCAGACAGTAATCACGCAGCTCAGCAGGCCCTGATCACGTGACTGAGCATGCACTGTTCACGTGGCTGATCATACACTGATCACGTGACTGATCATGCACTGATCATGTGACTGATCATGCACTGATCACGTGGCTATCATGCACTGATCACGTGTCTGACGCACACTGATCACATGACTGATCGCATGCACTGCTCACGCGCTATCATGCACTGATCACATGACTGATCATGCACTGATCATGGATGATCATGCACTGATCACGTGGAACAACATGTACTGACCACGTGACTGATCATGTCAGATCACGTGGCTGATCATGCACTGATCACGTGGCTATCATGCACTGCTCACGGGCTGATCATGCACCGATCACGAAGCACATGTACTGGTCACGTGACTGATCATGCACTGATCACGCAATTGATCATGCACTGATCACGTGATGATCATGCACTGATCACGTGACTGATCATGCACTGATCACGTGACTGATCATGCACTGATCAATGCTGATCATGCACTGATCACGTGGCTGATCATGCACTGATCACGTGGCTGATCATGCTGATGATCACGCAGCTACCATGTCATCGCATGATGATCATGCACTGATCACGTGATGATCATGCACTGATCACGTGGCTATCATGCACTACTCACGTGGCTGATCATGTGATCATGTACCATATGTACAGGTCACGTGAATGATCATACACCCATCAGGTGACTGATCATGCACTGATCACGTGGCTATCATGCACTGATCACGTGACTGATCATGCACTGATCACGTCTATATCATGCACTGATCACATGACTGCCCATGCACTGATCACGGGATGATCATACACTGATCATGTGACAGATCATGCACTGATCACGTGGCTGATCATGCACTGATACCGTGACTGAGCATGGACTGATCACATGACTATCATGTAGTGATCACGGGACTTAATGGCGCTGTTCATGTGACTGATCATGCGCTGATCATGTTTGCTATCATACACTGATCATGTGCCTCTGGAGGCAATAAACAAAGAGCTGAGTAGGCACGAATCAAACAGTCAGCAGGCAATAATCATGGAACTCAGTGAGGAATCATGCTGCTCAGCTGGCAATAATCAAGCAGCTGAGCAGGCAGGAATGGCGAGCACAGCTGACAATTGTCAAGCAGATGAGCAGACAGTAATCACGCAGCTCAGCAGGCCCAGATCACGTGACTGAGCATGCACTGTTCACGTGGCTGATCATACACTGATCACGTGACTATCATGCACTGATCACGTGGCTATCATGCACTGATCACGTGGCTGATCATACACTGTTCACGTGTCTGACCATGCACTGATCACGTGGCTGATCATACACTGCTCACGTAACTGATCATGCACTGATCACGTGGCTGATCATGCACTGATCAGTGGCTGATCATGCACTGATCACGTGGCTGATCATACACTGATCACGTGACTGATCATGCACTGATCACGTGGCTATCATGCACTCATTAACTGGCTATCATGCACTGATCACGTGGCTGATCATACACTGATCACGAGAACATCATGCACTGATCACGTATATCATGCACTGATCACGTGACTGCCCATGCACTGATCACGTGATGATCATACACTGATCACGTGACTGATCATGCACTGATCACGTGGCTATCATGCACTGCTCACGTGGCTGATCATGCAATGATCACGTAGCTACCATGTACTGGTCACGTGAGTGATCATGCACTGATCACGTAATTGATCATGCACTGATCAGGATCATCATACTTTCACGGAGGATTGCGTCACTGATCACGTGACTGATCATAACTGATCACGTATGATCATGCACTGATCATGTGGCTGATCATGCACTGATCACGTAGCTATCATGCACTGATCACGACTGATCATGCACTGATCACGTAATTGATCATGCACTGATCATGTGGCTGATCATGCACTGATCACGGGCTGATCATGCACTGATCACGTGGTGATCATGCACTGATCACTCTGCTGATCATGCACTGCACGCATGGCTGGTCATGCACTGAACATGACTGATCATGCACTGATCACGTGACTGATCGCACTGATCACGTGGCTATCATGCACTACTCACGTGGCTGATCATGCAATGATCATGTAGCTACCATACATGGTCAGGCATGATCATACACCCATCAGGTGACTGATCATGCACTGATCACGTGGCTATCATGCACTGATCACGTGGCTGATCATACAGATCACCTGCCTGGTCATGCACTGATCACGTGACAAATCATGAACTGATCACATGGCTATCATGAACTGATCACCTGACTGATCATGCACTGATCACGTGGTTGATCATGCACTGATACCGTGACTGAGCATGGACTGATCACATGACTATCATGTAGTGATCACGTGACTTAATGCTCTGATCATGTGACTGATCATGCACTGATCATGTTTGCTATCATACACTGATCATGTGCCCTGGAGGCAATAAACAAAGAGCTGAGTAGGCACGAATCAAACAGTCAGCAGGCAATAATCATGGAACTCAGGTGAGGAATCATGCTGCTCAGCTGGCAACAATCAAGCAGCTGACAGGCAGGAATTACAGCACAGCTGCAATTGTCAGCAGATGACAGGCAAATCGTGCAGCTCAGCTGGCAATGAAGCAGATGAGCAGACTGTAATCACGCAGCTCAGCAGGCCCAGATCACGTGACTGAGCATGCACTGTTCACGGCTGATCATACACTGATCACGTAACTGATCATGCACTGATCACGTGGATATCATGCACTGATCACGTGGCTGATCATACATGTTCACGTGTCTGACCATGCACTGATCACGCATGATCATACACTGCCACGTAACTGATCATGCATGATCACGTCATCATGCACTGACTGCCACATGCACTGATCACTGGCTGATCATGCACTGATCACGTGACTGATCATGCACTGATCACTGGCTATCATGCACTCATCACGGGTTCATGCACTGATCACGTCGTTGATCATACACTGATCACGACTGACTCATGCACTGATCACGCCTATATCATGCACTGATCGCATGACTGATCATGCACGATCACCCGGATGATCATACACTGATCATGTGACTGATCATGCACTGATCACGTGGCTATCATAATGATCACGATGACATGCACTGATCACGTGATGATCATGCACTGATCATGGTGACCGGGACATGCACTGATCACGTCTATATCATGCACTGATCACGTGACTGCCATGCACTGATCACGGATGATCATGCACAGCACTGATCACGGCGATCATGCACTGATCACGTGGCTGATCATGGCTGATCACGTAGTTACCATGCACTGTCACGTGGCATCATGCACTGATCAATGCACGATGGCGCACTGATCACGTGGACTCACTGCACTTCATCGCAGTGACACTGATCACGTGACTGATCATGCACTGATCACGTGGCTATCATGCACTGATCACGTGGCTGACATGCAATGATCACGTAGCTATCATGCACTGGTCACGTGACTGATCATGCACTGATCACGTGGCTGATCATGCACTGATCACGTGGTTGATCATGCACTGATCACGTGGCTGATCATGCATTGATCACGTGATCGATCATGCACTGATCAATGGATGATCATGCCTGATCACGCTGTCATGCACTGATCACGTGGCTGATCATGCACGATCACGTGACTGATCATGCACAGATCACGTGACTGATCATGCACTGATCACGTGACTGATCATGCACTGATCACGTGGCTGATCATGCACTGATCACACGGCTGATCATACACTGATCACGTTCGGTCATGCACAGATCACGTGACAAATCATGAACTGATCACATAGCTATCATGAACTGATCACCTGGCTGATCATGCACTGATCACGTGGCTGATCATGCACTGATACCGTGACTGAGCATGGACTGATCACATGACTATCATGTAGTGATCACGTGACTTAATGGCGCTGATCATGACTGATCATGCGCTGATCATGTTTGCTATCATACACTGATCATGTGCCTCTGGAGGCAATAAACAAAGAGCTGAGTAGGCACGAATCAAACAGTCAGCAGGCACATCATGAACTCAGGTGAGGAATCATGCTGCTCAGCTGGCAATAATCAAGCAGCTGAGCAGGCAGGAATTACGCAGCACAGCTGGCAATTGTCAGCAGATGAGCAGACAGTAATCACGCAGCTCAGCAGGCCCTGATCACGTGACTGAGCATGCACTGTTCACGTGGCTGATCATACACTGATCACGTGATGATCATGCACTGATCACTTGGATATCATGCACTGATCACATGGCTGATCATACACTGTTCACGTGTCTGACCATGCACTGATCACGTGGCTGATCACACACTGATCACGTAACTGATCATGCACTGATCACGTGGCTATCATGCACTGATCACGGCTGAACATGCACTGTTCACGTGGCTGATCACACATGTCACGTGACATATCATGCACTGATCACGTGGCACTCTCATGCACTGATCACGTGGCTGATCATACTCTGATCACGTGACTGATCATGCACACATCACGTGGGCTATCATGCACTGATCACGGCTCGTCATGGAATGATCACATAGGCTTCCATATACTGGTCACGTGACTGATCATGCACTGATCACGAATGATCATGCACTGATCACGACTGATCATGCACTGATCAGTGGCTATCATGCACTGATCACGTGGCTGATCATGCACTGATCACGTGACTGATCATGCACTGATCACTGGCTATCACGGCACTCATTGACTACATGCACTGATCACGGCTGATCACACTGATCACGACTGATCATGCACTGATCACTGCCTTATCATGCACTGATCACGTGACTGATCATGCACTGATCACGTGATGATCATGCACTGATCACGTGACTGATCATGCACTGATCACGTACATCATGCACTGATCACGTGGCTGATCATGCAATGATCACGAAGGCATGCACTGATCATGCGACTGATCATGCACTGATCACGAATTGATCATGCACTGATCACGTGACTGATCATGCACTGATCACGTGACTGATCATGCACTGATCACGTGACTGATCATGCACTGATCACGCCACTGCACTCATGTGGCTGATCATACTGATCACGTGAGCTATCATGCACTGATCACGTGACTGATCATGCACTGATCACGTGACTGATCATGCACTGATCACGTGGCTGATCATGCACTGATCACGTGGCTGATCATGCACTGATCACGTGGCTATCATGCACTGATCACGTGGCTGGATCACACTGATCACGTGCTGATCATGCACTGATCACATGACTGATCACACTGATCACGTGACTGATCATGCACTGATCACGTGGCTATCATGCACTGATCACGTGCTGATCATGCAATGATCACGTAGCTACCATGCACTGTCACGTGACTGATCATGCACTGATCAGTATGATCATGCACTGATCACGTGGCTATCATGCATGATCACGGCTGATCATGCACTGATCACGTGTGATCATGCACTGATCACGTGACAATCATGCACTGATCACGTGGCTATCATGCACTGATCACGTGGCTGATCATGCACTGATCACGGATGATCATGCACTGATCACGTGACTGATCATGCACTGATCACGTGACTGATCATGCACTGATCACGTGGCTATCATGCACTACTCACGTGGCTGATCATGCAATGATCATGTAGCTACCATGTACATCACGTGACTGATCATACACCCATCAGGTGACTGATCATGCACTGATCACGTGCTATCATGCACTGATCACGAGACTGATCATGCACTGATCACGCCTATATCATGCACTGATCACATGACTGCCCATGCACTGATCACGGATGATCATACACTGATCATGTGACAGATCATGCACTGATCACGTGGCTGATCATGCACTGATACCGTGACTGAGCATGGACTGATCACATGACTATCATGTAGTGATCACGTGACTTAATGGCGCTGATCATGTGACTGATCATGCGCTGATCATGTTTGCTATCATACACTGATCATGTGCCTCTGGAGGCAATAAACAAAGAGCTGAGTAGGCACGAATCAAACAGTCAGCAGGCAATAATCATGGAACTCAGGTGTGAGGAATCATGCTGCTCAGCTGGCAATAATCAAGCAGCTGAGGCAGGAATTACGCAGCACAGCTGGCAATTGTCAAGCAGATGAGCAGACAGTATCGCAGCTCAGCAGGCCCTGATCACGGACTGAGCATGCACTGATCACGTGGCTGATCATACACTGATCACGTGACTGATCATGCACTGATCACGTGGCTGATCATGCACTGATCACGTGCTGATCATGCACTGATCACGTGGCTGATCATGCACTGATCACGTGGCTGATCATGCACTGATCACGTGGCATCATGCACTGATCACGTGGCTGATCATACACTGATCACGTAACTGATCATGCACTGATCACGTGGCTATCATGATGGCTGAACATGCACTGTTCACGTATGATCACACACTGTCACGTGACATATCATGCACTGATCATTGCACTCATGCACTGATCACGTGGCTGATCATACACTGATCACGTGACTGATCATGCACTGATCACGCTGATCATGCACTGCTCACGTGGGATCATGCAATGATCACGTAGCTATCATATACTGATCACGTGACTGATCATGCACTGATCATGCGAATGATCATGCACTGATCACGTGACTGATCATGCACTGATCACGGATGATCATGCACTGATCACGTGGCTATCATGCACTGATCACGTGGCTGATCATGCACTGATCATGCGTTGATCATGCCTGATCACATGACTGATCATGCACTGATCACGTGACTGATGCACTGATCACGCATCATGCACTACCACGTGGCTGATCATGCAATGATCTGCACAGCTACCATACTGGTCACGTGACTGATCATACACCATCAGGTGACTGATCATGCACTGATCACGTGGCTATCATGCACTGATCACGTGACTGATCATGCACTGATCACGCTATATCATGCACTGATCACATGACTGATCATGCACTGATCACGTGGATGATCATACACTATCATGTGACTGATCATGCACTGATCACGTGGCTGATCATGCACTGATACCGTGACTGAGCATGGACTGATCACATGACTATCATGTAGTGATCACGTGACTTAATGGCGCTGATCATGTGACTGATCATGCGCTGATCATGTTTGCTATCATACACTGATCATGTGCCTCTGGAGGCAATAAACAAAGAGCTGAGTAGGCACGAATCAAACAGTCAGCAGGCAATAATCATGGAACTCAGGTGTGAGGAATCATGCTGCTCAGCTGGCAATAATCAAGCAGCTGAGCAGGCAGGAATTACGCAGCACAGCTGACAATTGTCAAGCAGATGACAGGCAGGAATCGGCAGCTCAGCTGGCAATTGTCAAGCAGATGAGCAGACAGTAATCACGCAGCTCAGCAGGCCCTGATCACGTGACTGAGCATGCACTGTTCACGTGGCTGATCATACACTGATCACGTAACTGATCATGCACTGATCACGTGGCTGATCATGCACTGATCACGTGGCTATCATGCACTGATCACGTGGCTGATCATGCACTGATCACGTGACTGATCATGCACTGATCACTGGCTATCATGCACTGATCAACTGCTATCATGCACTGATCACGTGGCTGATCATACACTGATCACGTGACTGATCATGCACTGATCACGTCTATATCATGCACTGATCACATGACTGATCATGCACTGATCATGATCATACACTGATCACGTGACTGATCATGCACTGATCACGTGGCTATCATGCACTGATCACGTGGCTGATCATGCAATGATCACGTAGCTACTATGCACTGTCACTACTGATCATGCACTGATCACGGGCTGATCATGCACTGATCACGTGACTGATCATGCACCATCACGTGACTGATCATGCACTGATCACGCACTGATCATGCACTGATCACGTGGCTATCATGCACTGATCACGTGGCTGATCATGCAATGATCACTCAGCTACCATATACTGTCACGGACTGATCATGCACTGATGCGCAATTGATCATGCACTGATCATGGCTGATCATGCACTGATCACGTGGCTGATCATGCACTGATCACGTGACTGATCATGCACTGATCACGTGACTGATCATGCACTGATCACGTGACTGATCATGCACTGATCACGTGCCTGATCATGCACTGATCACGTGACAAATCATGAACTGATCACATAGCATCATGCACTGATCACGTGCTGATCATGCACTGATCACGTGGCATCATGCACTGATACCGTGACTGAGCATGGACTGATCACATGACTATCATGTAGTGATCACGTGACTTAATGGCGCTGATCATGTGACTGATCATGCACTGATAATGTTTGCTATCATACACTGATCATGTGCCTCTGGAGGCAATAAACAAAGAGCTGAGTAGGCACGAATAACAGTCAGCAGGCAATAATCATGGAACTCAGCTGTGAGGAATCATGCTGCTCAGCTGGCATAATCAAGCAGCTGAGCAGGCAGGAATTACGCAGCACAGCTGGCAATTGTCAAGCAGATGACAGGCAGGAATCGTGCAGCTCAGCTGGCAATTGTCAAGCAGATGAGCAGACAGTAATCACGCAGCTCAGCAGGCCCTGATCACGTGACTGAGCATGCACTGTTCACGCTGATCATACACTGATCACGTGACTGATCATGCACTGATCACGTGGATATCATGCACTGATCACGTGGCTGATCATACACTGTTCACGTGTTGATCATGCACTGATCACTGGCTATCATGCACTGATCACGTGGCTGATCATGCACTGATCACGTGGCTACCATGTACTGATCACGTGACTGATCATGCACTGATCACGTGGCTGATCATGCACTGATCACGTGGCTGATCATGCACTGATCACGTGACTGATCACACATGATCTCGCGGACTGATCATGCACTGATCACGCGATCATGCACTGATCATGGCTGATCATGCACTGATCACGTGGCTATCATGCACTGATCACGTGGCTGATCACGATCACATGACTGATCATGCACTGATCATGCGGCTACTTCATGCACTGATCAATGCGCTGTCATACTGATCACGTGGCTGATCATGCACTGATCACGTGGCTATCATGCACTGATCACGTGACTGATCATGCACTGATCACGTAATTGATCATGCACTGATCAGGTATCTGACATGCTATCGCGACTGACTGCACTGATCACGTGACTGATCATGCACTGATCACGTACATCATGCACTGATCGTGGCTGATCATGCAATGATCACGAGCTACCATGTACTGATCACGTGACTGATCATGCACTGATCATGATTGATCATGCACTGATCATGTGGCGATCATGCACTGATCACGTGGCTGATCATGCACTGATCACGTGACTGATCATGCACTGATCACGTGATGATCATACTGATCACGTGGCTATCATGCACTGATCACTGGCTGATCATGCACTGATCACGTGCTCTGATCATGCACTGATCACACGACTGATCATGCACTGATCACGTGGACTGATCATGCACTGATCACGTGATTGTCATGCACTGATCACGTGGCTGATCATGCAATGATCATGTAGCTACCATGCACTGGTCACGTGACTGATCATACACTGATCAGGTGACTGATCATGCACTGATCACGTGGCTATCATGCACTGATCACGTGGCTGATCATGCACTGATCACGTGCCTGATCATGCACTGATCACGTGACAAATCATGCACTGATCACGTGGCTATCATGCACTGATCACGTGGCTGATCATGCACTGATCACGTGGCTGATCATGCACTGATACGTGACTGAGCATGGACTGATCACGTGACTATCATGCACTGATCACGGTGATCATGCACTGATCACGTGGCTGATCATGCACTGATCATGTAGCTACATGTACAGGTGTCACGACTGATCATACACTGATCACGTAACTGATCATGCACTGATCACGTACATCATGCACTGATCACGTGACTGATCATATCTGATCTGCCGTCTATATCATGCACTGATCACATGACTGATCATGCACTGATCACGTGGCTGATCATGCACTGATCACGTGACTGATCATGCTGATCACGTGGCTGATCATGCACTGATCACGTGACTGATCATGCACTGATCACGTGAGCATGCACTGATCACGTGACTGATCATGCACTGATCACGTCTATATCATGCACTGATCACATGACTGATCATGCACTGATCACGTGGATGATCATGCACTGATCGTGGCTGATCATGCACTGATCACGTGGCTATCATGCACTGATCACGTGGCTGATCATGCACTGATCACGATATCATGCACTGATCACGTGAGATCATGCACTGATCACGTGGCTGATCATGCACTGATCACGTGTGATCATGCACTGACGTGGCTGATCACACGATCATGCATACCACATGCACTGATCACGTGACTGATCATGCACTGATCACGTGGCTGATCATGCACTGATCAGGTGACTTATCATGCACTGTTAACGTGAGTGATCATGCACTGATCACGTGACTGATCATGCACTGATCACGTGGTCATGCACTACTCACGTGGCTGATCATGCAATGATCATGAAGCTACCATGCACTGGTCACGTGACTGATCATACACTGATCAGGTGACTGATCATGCACTGATCACGTGGCTATCATGCACTGTTCACGTGGCTGATCATACACTGATCACCTGCCGGTCATGCACAGATCACGTGACTGATCATGCACTGACACATGATCATGCACTGATCACTGTGGCTGATCATGCACTGATCACGTGGCTGATCATGCACTGATACCGTGACTGAGCATGACTGATCACATGACTATCATGTAGTGATCACGGACTTACATGCTGATCATGACTGATCATGCGCTGATCATGTTTGCTATCATACACTGATCATGTGCCTCTGGAGGCAATAAACAAAGAGCTGAGTAGGCACGAATCAAACAGTCAGCAGGCAATAATCATGGAACTCAGGTGAGGAATCATGCTGCTCAGCTGGCAATAATGCAGCTGAGCAGGCAGGAATTACGCAGCACAGCTGATAATTGTCAAGCAGATGACAGGCAGGAATCGTGCAGCTCAGCTGGCAATTGTCAAGCAGATGAGCAGACGGTAATCACGCAGCTCAGCAGGCCCAGATCACGTGACTGAGCATGCACTGTTCACGTGGCTGATCATACGCTGATCACGTAACTGATCATGCACTGATCACGGCCATGCACTGATCACGTGGCTGATCATACACTGATCACGTAACTGATAATGCACTGATCACGTGGCTATCATGCACTGATCACGTGGCTGATCACACTGTTCACGGTTGACCATGCACTGATCACGTGCTGATCATACACTGCTCACGAACTGATCATGCACTGATCACGTGGCTGATCATGCACTGATCCGTGGCTATCATGCACTGATCACGGCTGATCATGCACTGATCACGTGACTGATAATGCACTGATCATCTGGCTATCATGCACTCATTAATCTGGCTATCATGCACTGATCACGTGGCTGATCATACACTGATCATGCAGACTGATCATGCACTAATCACGCCTATATCATGCACTGATCACATGACTGCCCATGCACTGATCACGTGGATGATCATACACTGATCGTGTGACAGATCATGCACTGATCACGGCTATCATGCACTGCTCACGTGACTGTTCATGCAATGATCACGTGGCTACCATGTACTGATCACGTGACTGATCATGCACTGATCACGAATTGATCATGCACTGATCAGGTGACTTATCATGCACTGTTAACGTGAGTGATCATGCACTGATCACGTGACTGATCATGCACTGATCACGTGGCTATCATGCACTACTCACGTGGCTGATCACGCAATGATCATGTAGCTACCATGTACCTGTCAGGTGACTGATCATACACCGATCAGGTGACTGATCATGCACTGATCACGTGGCTATCATGCACTGATCACGTGGCTGATCATGCACTGATCACCTGCCTGATCATGCACTGATCACGTGACAAATCATGCACTGATCACATAGCTATCATGCACTGATCACGTGCTGATCATGCACTGATCACGTGGCTGATCATGCACTGATACCGTGACTGAGCATGGACTGATCACATGACTATCATGTAGTGATCACGTGACTTAATGCGCTGATCATGTGACTGATCATGCGCTGATCATGTTTGCTATCATACACTGATCATGTGCCTCTGGAGGCAATAAACAAAGAGCTGAGTAGGCACGAATCAAACAGTCAGCAGGCAATAATCATGGAACTCAGGTGAGGAATCATGCTGCTCAGCTGGCAATAATCAAGCAGCTGAGCAGGCAGGAATTACGCAGCACAGCTGGCAATTGTCAAGCAGATGACAGGCAGGAATCGTGCAGCTCAGCTGGCAATTGTCAAGCAGATGAGCAGACAGTAATCACGCAGCTCAGCAGGCCCAGATCACGTGACTGAGCATGCACTGTTCACGTGGCTGATCATACACTGATCACGTGACTGATCATGCACTGATCACGTGGCTATCATGCACTGATCACGTGGCTGATCATACACTGTTCACGTGTCTGACCATGCACTGATCACGTGGCTGATCATACACTGCTCACGTAACCGATCATGCACGGATCACGTGGCTGATCATGCACTGATCACGTGGCAAATCATGCACTGATCACTGGCTGATCATGCACTGATCACGTGACTGATCATGCACTGATCATCATCATCGCAGATCATTCACTGGCTATCGCACTGATCACTGGGCCGATCATACACTGATCACGACTGATCATGCACTGATCACGCCTATATCATGCACTGATCACGTGACTGATCATGCACTGATCACGCGGATGATCATACACTGATCACGTGACAGATCATGCACTGATCACGGCTATCATGCACTGATCACGTGCTGATCATGCAATGATCACGGGCTACCATGCACTGATCACGCAGTGATCATGCACTGATCACGTGATTGATCATCCACTGATCAGGTAACTGATCATGTACTGATAATGTGACTGATCATGCACTGATCACGTGATGATCATGCACTGATCACGGCTATCATGCACTGATCGTGGCTGCTCATGCAATGATCACGTAGCTACCATACTGATCACGTGACTGATCATGCACTGATCACGGACTGATCATGCTGATCACGTGGCTGATCATGCACTGATCACGTGGCATCATGCAACGATCATGTAGCTATGTACTGGTCACGTGAATGATCATACACCCATCAGGTGACGGATCATGCACTGATCACGTGGCTATCATGCACTGTTCACGTGCTGATCATACACTGATCACCTGCCTGGTCATGCACAGATCACGGACAAATCATGAACTGATCACATAGCTATCATGAACTGATCACCTGGCTGATCATGCACTGATCACGTGGCTGATCATGCACTGATACCGTGATGAGCATGGACTGATCACATGACTATCATGTAGTGATCACGACTTAATGGCTTGATCATGTGACTGATCATGCGCTGATCATGTTTGCTATCATACACTGATCATGTGCCTCTGGAGGCAATAAACAAAGAGCTGAGTAGGCACGGATCAAACAGTCAGCAGGCAATAATCATGGAACTCAGGTGTGAGGAATCATGCTGCTCAGCTGGCAATAATCAAGCAGCTGAGCAGGCAGGAATTACGCAGCACAGCTGGCAATTGTCAAGCAGATGACAGGCAGGAATCGCAGCTCAGCTGGCAATTGTCAAGCAGATGAGCAGACAGCACGCAGCTCAGCAGGCCCAGATCACGTGACTGAGCATGCACTGTTCACGTGGCTGATCATACACCCATCACGTGACTGATAATGCACTGATCACGTGGCTATCATGCACTGATCACGTGGCTGATCATACACTGTTCACGTGTTTGACCATGCACTGATCACGTGGCTGATCATACACTGCTCACGTGACTGATCATGCACTGATCACGTGGCTGATCATGCACTGATCAGTGGCTATCATGCACTGATTGCGTGGCTGATCATACACTGATCACGTGACTGATAATGCACTGATCACTGGCTATCATGCACTCATTAACTGGCTATCATGCACTGATCACGTGGCTGATCATACACTGATCACGACTGATCATGCACTGATCACGTGGCTATCATGCACTGATCACGTGACTGACCATGCACTGATCACCCGGCTGATCATGCACTGATCACGTGACTGATCATGCACTGATCACATAGCTATCATGCACTGATCACGTGGCTGATCATGCACTGATCACGTGGCTATCATGCACTGATCACGTGATGATCATGCACTGATCACGTAGTTGATCATGCACTGATCACGTGACTGATCATGCACTGATCACGTGAGTGATCATGCACTGATCACGTGACTGATCATGCACTGATCACGTGGCTATCATGCACTGATCACGTGGCTGATCATGCAATGATCACGTAGCTACCATGTACTGATCACGTGACTGATCATGCACTGATCACGTGCTGATCATGCACTGATCATGGCTGACCATGCACCGATCACTGATCATGCACTGATCACGTGACGGATCATGCACTGATCACGTGGCTGATCATGCACTGATCACCTGCCTGGTCATGCAGATCACGTGACAATCATGAACTGATCACATAGCTATCATGCACTGATCAACGGCTGATCATGCACTGATCACGTGGCTGATCATGCACTGATACCGTGACTGAGCATGGACTGATCACATGACTATCATGTAGTGATCACGTGACTTAATGGCTCTGATCATGTGACTGATCATGCGCTGATCATGTTTGCTATCATACACTGATCATGCCTCTGGAGGCAATAAACAAAGAGCTGAGTAGGCACGAATCAAACAGTCAGCAGGCAATAATCATGGAACTCAGTGAGGAATCATGCTGCTCAGCTGGCAATAATCAAGCAGCTAGGCAGGAATTACGCAGCACAGCTGGCAATTGTCAAGCAGATGACAGGCAGGAATCGCAGCTCAGCTGGCAATTGTCAAGCAGATGAGCAGACAGTAATCACGCAGCTCAGCAGGCCCGATCACGTGACTGAGCAGGCACTGTTCACGTGGCTGATCATACACTGATCACGTGATGATCATGCACTGATCACTTGATATCATGCACTGATCACATGGCTGATCATACACTGTTCACGTGTCTGACCATGCACTGATCACGTGGCTGATCATACACTGCTCAGGTAACTGATCATGCACTGATCACGTGGCTATCATGCACTGATCACGTGGCTGAACATGCACTGTTCACGTGGCTGATCACACACCTGTCACGTGACATATCATGCACTGATCACGTGGCACTCATGCACTGATCACGTGGCTGATCATACTCGATCACGCAACTCATCATGCACACATCACGTGGCTATCATGCACTGCTCACGTGCTCCCATGGAATGATCACGTAGCTACCATATACTGGTCACGTGACTGATCATGCACTGATCACGTAAATGATCATGCACTGTTCACGTGACTGATCGTGTACTGATCACGTGACTGATCATGCACTGATCACGTGGCTATCATGCTCTGCTCACGCGGCTGATCATGCAACGATCACGGAGCAACCATGTACTGGTCACGTGACTGATCATGCACTGATCACGCACTGATCCTGCACTGATCACGTGGCTGATCATGCACTGATCACGTGCTGATCACACATGTATCACGTGACTGATCATGCACTGATCACGTGGCTATCATGCACTGATCACGTGCTGATCATGCACTGATCACGTGGATATCATGCACTGATCACGTGGCTGATCATGCACTATCACGTGACTGATCATGCACTGATCACGTGGCTATCATGCACTGATCACGTGGCTATCATGCACTGATCACGCGGCTGATCACGCAATGATCATGACTATCATGCACTGATCACGTGACTGATCATGCACTGATCACGTAATTGATCATGCACTGATCACGTGGCTGATCATGCACTGATCACGTGAGTGATCGCACTGATCACGTGACTGATCATGCACTGATCACGTGGTTATCATGCACTGATCACGTGGCTGATCATGCAATGATCACGTAGCTACCATACTGGTCACGTGACTGATCATGCACTGATCACGTAACTGATCGTGCACTGATCACGTGGCTGATCATGCACTGATCACGTGGCTGATCATGCACTGATCACGTGACTGATCATGCACTGATCACGTGACTGATCATGCACCGATCACGCGGCTATCATGCACTGATCACGTGGCTGGTCATACACTGATCACGCCTGGTCATGCACAGATCACGTGACTGATCATGCACCGAACACGTGACTGATCATGCACTGATCACGTGGGCTATCATGCACTACTCACGTGGCTGATCATGCACTGATCATGTAGACCATGCACCAGTGACTGATCATACACCCATCACGTGATGGATCATGCACTGATCACGTACATCATGCACTGTTCACGTGGCTGATCATACACTGATCACGTGGCTGATCATGCACTGATCACGTGGCTGATCATGCACTGATCACATGGCTATCATGAACTGATCACCTGGCTGATCATGCACTGATCACGCGGCTGATCATGCACTGATCACGTGACTGATCATGCACTGATCACGTGACTGATCATGCACTGATCACGTGGCTATCATGCACTGCTCACGTGGCTGATCATGCAATGATCATGTAGCTACCATGTACAGGTCACGAATGATCATACACCCATCAGGTGACGGATCATGCACAGATCACGTGGCTATCATGCACTGTTCACGAGACTGATCATGCACTGATCACGTCTGTCATGCACTGATCACATGACTGATCATGGACTGATCACGTGGATGATCATACACTAATCACGTGACAGATCATGCACTGATCACGTGGATCATGCACTGATACCGTGACTGAGCATGGACTGATCACATGACTATCATGTAGTGATCACGTGACTTAATGCGCTGATCATGTGACTGATCATGCACTGATCATGTTTGCTATCATACACTGATCATGTGCCTCTGGAGGCAATAAACAAAGAGCTGAGTAGGCACGAATCAAACAGTCAGCAGGCAATAATCATGGAACTCAGGTGTGAGGAATCATGCTGCTCAGCTGGCAATAATCAAGCAGCTGAGCAGGCAGGAATTACGCAGCACAGCTGACAACTGTCAAGCAGATGACAGGCAGGAATCGCAGCTCAGCTGGCAATTGTCAAGCAGATGAGCAGACAGTAATCACGCAGCTCAGCAGGCCCAGATCACGTGACTGATCATGCACTGATCACGTGGCTGATCATACACTGATCACGTGATCGGATCATGCACTGTTCACGCGGTTATCATGCACTGATCACGTGGCTGATCATGCACTGCTCACGTGTCGATCATGCACTGATCACGTGGCTGATCATACACTGATCACGAACTGATCATGCACTGATCACGTGACTGATCATGCACTGATCAGTTATCATGCACTGATCACGCGGCTGATCGTACACTGATCACGTACTTTCATGCACTGATCACGTGGATGATCATGCACTGATCAGCGACTGATCATGCACTGATCACGTGGCTATCATGCACTGATCACGTGGCTGATCATGCACTGATCACGTGGCTATCATACACTGGTCACGTGACTGATCATGCACTGATCACGCATGATCATGCACTGATCACGGCTGATCATGACCACGGCTGATCATGCACTGATCACGCGACTGATCATGCACTGATCACGGACTGATCATGCACTGATCACGTGGCTATCATGCACTGATCACGTGGCTGATCATGCACTGATCACGTGATTGATCATGCACAGTCACATGACCGATCATGCACTGATCACGTGACTGATCATGCACTGATCACGTGGCTATCATGCACTGCTCACGTGCATCATGCAATGATCACGTAGCTACCATGTACGTCACTTGACTGATCATGCACTGATCACGTGACTGATCATGCACTGATCACGTGGCTATCATGCACTGCTCACGTGGTTGATCATGCAATGATCATGTAGCTCATACTGGTCGCGTGACTGATCATACACCGATCACGTGACTGATCATGCACTGATCACGTGGCTATCATGCACTGATCACGTGGCTGATCATGCACTGATCACCTGCCTGATCATGCACAGATCACGTGACTGATCATGAACTGATCACGTGGCTATCATGCACTGATCACCTGGCTGATCATGCACTGATCACGTGGCTGATCATGCACTGATACCGTGACTGAGCATGGATTGATCACATGACTATCATGCAGTGATCACGTGACTTAATGGCTCTGATCATGTGACTGATCATGCACTGATCATGTTTGCTATCATACACTGATCATGTGCCTCTGGAGGCAATAAACAAAGAGCTGAGTAGGCACGAATCAAACAGTCAGCAGGCAAGAATCATGGAACTCAGCTGTGAGGAATCATGCTGCTCAGCTGGCAATAATCAAGCAGCTGAGCAGGCAGGAATCACGCAGCACAGCTGGCAATTGTCAAGCAGATGACAGGCAGGAATCGCAGCCCAGCTGGCAATTGTCAAGCAGATGAGCAGACAGTAATCACGCAGCTCATCATGCACTGATCACGTGACTGAGCATGCACTGTTCACGTGGCTGATCATACACTGATCACGTAATGATCATGCACTGATCACGGATATCATGCACTGATCACGTGGCTGATCATACACTGTTCACGTGTTCGACCATGCACTGATCACGTGGCTGATCATACACTGCTCATGCAACTGATCATGCACTGATCACGTGGCTATCATGCACTGATCACGTGGCTGATCATGCACTGTTCACGTGGCTGATCACACACCTGTCACATGACTGATCATGCACTGATCACGTGGCACTCATGCACTGATCACGTGCTGATCATACTCTGCTCACGTAATTGATCATGCACTCATCACGTGGCTATCATGCACTGCTCACGTGGCTCGTCATGCAATGATCACGCAGCTACCATGCACTGGTCACGTGACTGATCATGCACAGATCACGTAATTGATCATGCACTGTTCACGTGACTGATCATGCACTGATCACGTGACTGATCATGCACTGATCACGTGGCTATCATGCACTGATCACATGGCTGGTCATACACTGATCACGCAAGCCTGGTCATGCACAGATCACATGACTGATCATGCACTGAACACGACTGCTCATGCACTGATCACGTGGCTATCATGCACTACTCACGGCTGATCATGCAATGATCATGTAGCTACCATGTACAGGTCACGTGACTGATCATACACCCATCAGGTGACTGATCATGCACTGATCACGTGGCTATCATGCACTGATCACGTGACTGATCATGCACTGATCACGCCTATATCATGCACTGATCACATGACTGCCCATGCACCGATCACGTGGATGATCATGCACTAATCATGTGACAGATCATGCACTGATCACGTGGCTGATCATGCACTGATACCGTGACTGAGCATGGACTGATCACATGACTATCATGCAGTGATCACGTGACTTAATGGCGCTGATCATGTGACTGATCATGCGCTGATCATGTTTGCTATCATACACTGATCATGTGCCTCTGGAGGTAATAAACAAAGAGCTGAGTAGGCACGAATCAAACAGTCAGCAGGCAATAATCATGGAACTCAGGTGTGAGGAATCATGTTGCTCAGCTGGCAATAATCAAGCAGCTGAGCAGGCAGGAATTACGCAGCACAGCTGGCAATTGTCAAGCAGATGACAGGCAGGAATCGTGCAGCTCAGCTGGCAATTGTCAAGCAGATGAGCAGACAGTAATCACAGCTCAGCAGGCCCAGATCACGTGACTGAGCATGCACTGTTCACGTGGCTGATCATCACTGATCACGTAACTGATAATGCACTGATCACGGCTATCATGCACTGATCACGGCTGATCATACACTGATCACGTGTTTGATCATGCACTGATCACGTGGCTGATCATGCACTGATCACGAACTGATCATGCACTGATCATTGGCTATCATGCACTGATCACGTGGCTGATCATACACTGATCACGTGGCTGATCATGCACTGATCACGCAGGACTGATCATGCACTGATCACGTGACTTATCATGCACTGATCACTTGACTGATCATGCACTGATCACGTGGCTGATCATGCACTGATCATGTGACTGATCATGCACTGATCACGTTGATCATGCACTGCTCACGCGGCTGATCATGCAATGATCACGAATACCATGTACTGGTCACGTGATTGATCATGCACTGATCACGTGATTGATCATGCACTGATCACGTGACTTATCATGCACTGTTCACGTGAGTGATCATACACTGATCACGTGACTGATCATGCACTGATCACGTGATCATGAATGCACATGATCATGACTGATCATGCACTGATCACGTAGCTACATGCACTGATCACGTGACTGATCATGCACTGATCGTCGTATTGATCATGCACTGATCATGTACATCATGCACCGATCACGCTGATCACTCATGCACTGATCACGTGGCTGATCATGCACTGATCACGTGACTGATCATGCACTGATCACCCGCTTGGTCATGCACTGATCACGTGACTGATCATGCACTGATCACATAGCTATCATGCACTGATCACGTGGCTGATCATGCACTGATCACGTGGCTGATCATGCACTGATACCGTGACTGAGCATGGACTGATCACATGACTATCATGTAGTGATCACGTGACTTAATGGCTCTGATCATGTGACTGATCATGCGCTGATCATGTTTGCTATCATACACTGATCATGTGCCTCTGGAGGCAATAAACAAAGAGCTGAGTAGGCACGAATCAAACAGTCAGCAGGCAATAATCATGGAACTCAGCTGTGAGGAATCATGCTGCTCAGCTGGCAATAATCAAGCAGCTGAGCAGGCAGGAATTACGCACAGCTGGCAATTGTCAAGCAGATGACAGGCAGGAATCGCAGCTCAGCTGGCAATTGTCAAGCAGATGAGCACAGTAATCACGCAGCTCAGCAGGCCCTGATCACGTGACTGAGCAGGCACTGTTCACGTGGCTGATCATACACTGATCACGTGATGATCATGCACTGATCACTTGGATATCATGCACTGATCACATGGCTGATCATACACTGTCCACGTGTCTGACCATGCACTGATCATGGCTGATCATACACTGCTCAGGTAATTGATCATGCACTGATCACGTGGCTATCATGGACTGATCACGTGGCTGATCATGCAATGTTCACGTGGCTGATCACACCTGTCACGTGACATATCATGCACTGATCACGGCACTCATGCACTGATCACGGACTGCTACTTGATCATGTAACTCATCATGCACATCACGTATATCATGCACTGATCACGTGGCTCGTCATGAACATTACATAGCTACCATATACGTCACGTGACTGATCATGCACTGATCACGTAATGATCATGCACTGATCACGTGACTGATCATGCACTGATCACGTGACTGATCATGCACTGATCACGTGGCTATCATGCACTGATCACGGCTGGTCATACGATCACGTAGCAACCATGCACTGTCACGTGACTGATCATGCACTGATCACGTGACTGATCATGCACTGATCACGTGACTGATCATGTACGGATCAGGTGACTGATCATGCACTGATCGCGTGGCTATCATGCACTGATCACGTGACTGATCATGCACTGATCACGTGGCTGATCATGCACTGATCACGCCTATATCATGCACTGATCACATGACTGATCATGCATTGATCACGTGATGATCATACACTGATCATGTGACTGATCATGCACTGATCACGTGGCTGATCATGCACTGATACGTGACTGAGCATGGACTGATCACATGACTATCATGTAGTGATCACGTGACTTAATGGCGCTGATCATGTGACTGATCATGCTGATCATGTTTGCTATCATACACTGATCATGTGCTCTGGAGGCAATAAACAAAGAGCTGAGTAGGCACTAATCAAACAGTCAGCAGGCAATAATCATGGAACTCAGGTGTGAGGAATCATGCTCAGCTGGCACAATCAGCAGCTGAGCAGGCAGGAATTACGCAGCACAGCTGATAATTGTCAAGCAGATGACAGGCAGGAATCATGCAGCTCAGCTGGCAATTGTCACAGATGAGCAGACTGTAATCACGCAGCTCAGCATGCACTGATCACGTGACTGATGCACTGTTCACGTGGCTGATCATGACAGTGCTCAACGATATGCACTGATCACGTGGCTATCATGCACTGATCACGGCTGCACATGATCACGGAATTGATCATGTACTGGTCACGTACATCATGCACTGATCATGGTTGATCATACACTGATCACGTGGCTGATCATGCACTGATCACGCGATCATGCACTGATCATGCACTGATCATGCACTGATCACGGCTGACATGCACACTGATCACTGGTTATCATGCACTGATCACTTGCATCGAACATGCACTGATAACATGCACTGATCATGGCTATCATGCACTGTCAACGGCTATCATGCACTGATCACGTGGATTGATCATGCACTGATCACGCAGACTGCATGCATCAATTACGCCATATCATGCACTGATCACATGACCATGCACTGATCACGTAACTGATCATGCACTGATCATGCGATTGATCATGCACTGATCACGTGGTTATCGCATCACCGGTCACGGTTATCATGCACTGATCACGCAGCTATCATGTACTGTCACGGATGATGCACTGATCACTTAGCTGATCATGCACTGATCACGTGACTATCATGCACTGTTCACGTGACTGATCATGCACTGATCACGGATGATCATGCACTGATCACGTGGCTATCATGCACTACTCACGTGGCTGATCATGCACGATCATGTAGCTACCATGTACTGGTCAGTGTGACTGATCATACACCCATCAGGTGACGGATCATGCACTGATCACGTGGCTATCATGCACTGATCACGTGGACATCATACACTGATCACCTGCCTGTCATGCACAGATCAGGTGACAAATCATGAACTGATCACATAGCTATCATGAACTGATCACTGGTTGATCATGCACTGATCACGTGGCTGATCATGCACTGATATCGTGACTGAGCATGGACTGATCACATGACTATCAGGTAGTGATCACGTGACTTAATGCTGATCATGTGACTGATCATGCGCTGATCATGTTTGCTATCATACACTGATCATGTGCCTCTGGAGGCAATAAACAAAGAGCTGAGTAGGTACGAATCAAACAGTCAGCAGGCAATAATCATGGAACTCAGGTGAGGAATCATGCTGCTCAGCTGGCACCAATCAAGCAGCTGAGCAGGCAGGAATTACGCAGCACAGCTGGCAATTGTCAAGCAGATGACAGGCAGGAATCGCAGCTCAGCTGGCAATTGTCAAGCAGATGAGCAGACAGTAATCACGCAGCTCAGCAGGCCCATCACGTGACTGAGCATGCACTGTTCACGTGGCTGATCATACACTGATCACGTGACTGATCATGCACTGATCACGTGGCTATCATGCACTGATCACGTGGCTGATCATACACTGTTCACGTGTCTGACCATGCACTGATTACGTCTGATCATGCACTGATCACGTAACTGATCACGCACTGATCACGTGGCTGATCATGCACTGATCAGTGGCTGATCATGCACTGATCACGTGGCTGATCATACACTGATCACGCGACTGATCATGCACTGATCACGTGGCTGATCATGCACTGATCACGTGGCTATCATGCACTGATCACTTGGCTGATCATGCACTGATCATGCGATCGATATGCACTGATCATGCTGATCATGCACTCATTAACTGGCGTCATGCACTGATCACGGGTTGACATGTCACTGATCATGGTGACTGACATGCACTGATCATGCCTATATCATGCACTGATCACATGACTGATCATGCACTGATCACGCGGATGATCATACACTGATCATGCGAGATCATGCACTGATCACGCTATCATGCACTGATCACGTGGCTGATCATGCAATGATCACGCAGCTACTGGCATGTACTGATCACGTGACTGATCATGCACTGATCACGTAACGATCATGCACTGATCCGTGTGACTGATCATGCACTGATCACGGCTGATCATGCACTGATCACACGTGACTGACTGCGCACGATCTGCTATCATGCACTGCTCATGGCTGATCATGCAATGATCACGTAGCTACCATGTACTGGTCACGTGACTGATCATGCACTGATCACGTAACTGATCATGCACTGATCACGTGGCTGATCATGCACTGATCACGGCTGATCATGCACTGATCATGACTGATCATGCACTGATCACGTGACTGATCATGCACTGATCACGTGCCTGATCATGCACTGATCACGTGACTGATCATGCACTGATCACATGGCTATCATGAACTGATCACGTGGCTGATCATGCACTGATCACGTGGCTGATCATGCACTGATACCGACTGAGCATGACTGATCACGATATCATGTAGTGATCACGTGACTTAATGGCACTGATCATGTGACTGATCATGCACTGATCATGTTTGCTATCATATACTGATCATGTGCCTCTGGAGGCATAAACAAAGAGCTGAGTGACTATAACAGTCAGCAGGCATAATCATGAACTCAGCTGTGAGGAATCATGCTGCTCAGCTGGCAATAATCAAGCAGCTGAGCAGGCAGGAATTACGCAGCACAGCTGACAATTGTCAAGCAGATGACAGGCAGGAATCGTGCAGCTCAGCTGGCAATTGTCAAGCAGATGAGCAGACAGTAATCACGCAGCTCAGCAGGCCCTGATCACGGACTGAGCATGCACTGTCACGTGGCTGATCATACACTGATCACGCGATGATCATGCACTGATCACTTGGATATCATGCACTGATCACGTGGCTGATCATACACCGTTCACGTGTCTGACCATGCACTGATCACGTGGCTGATCATACACTGCACGTAACTGATCATGCACTGATCACGTGGCTATCATGCACTGATCACGTGCTGAACATGCACTGATCACGTGGCTGATCACACACCTGTCACGTGATATCATGCACTGATCACGTGGCACCATGCACTGATCACGTGGCTGATCATACTCATCACGAATGATCATGCACACATCACGTGGCTATCATGCACTGATCACGTGGCTCGTCATGGAATGATCACATAGCTACCACATACTGGTCACGTGACTGATCATGCACTGATCACGAAGATCATGCACTGTTCACGTGACTGATCATGTACTGATCACGTGACTGATCATGCACTGATCACGTGGCTATCATGCACTGCTCACGTGGCTGATCATGCAACGATCACGTAGCAACCATGTACTGGTCACGTGATGATCATGCACTGATCACGCACTGATCATGCACTGATCACGTGGCTCATCATGCACTGATCACGCTGATCATGCACATGATCACGTGACTGATCATGCACTGATCCCGCGGCTCTCATGCACTGATCACGTGGCTATCATGCACTGATCACTGGATATCATGCACTGATCACGTGCATCACCACGATCACATGACTGATCATGCACTGATCACGGCTGATCATGCACTGATCACGTGGATATCATGCACTGATCACGTGGCTATCATGCACTGATCACGTGGCTGATCATGCAATGATCACGCTACCATGTACTGGTCACGTGACTGATCATGCACTGATCACGTAATTGATCATGCACTGATCACGTGACTGATCATGCACTGATCACGTGATGATCATGGACACGCGGATCATCATGCACTGATCACGGCTATCATGCACTGATCACGTGGCTGATCATGCTGATCACGTAGCTATCATACTGATCACGTGATGATCATGCACTGATCACGGATCTGATCATGCACTGATCATGGCTGATCATGCACTGATCACGTCTGATCATGCACTGATCACGTGACTGATCATGCACTGATCACGTGACTGATCATGCACTGATCACGTGGCTATCATGCACTGATCACGTGGCTGATCATGCACTGATCACGTGGCTACCATGCACTGATCACGTGACTGATCATGCACTGATCACGTGACTGATCATGCACTGATCACGTGGCTATCATGCACTGACACGGCTGATCATGCACTGATCATGTAGCTACCATACTGTCACGTGACTGATCATGCACTGATCACGTGATGATCATGCACTGATCACGTGGCTATCATGCACTGATCACGTGGCATCATGCACTGATCACGTGACTGATCATGCACTGATCACGTGACTGATCATGCACTGATCATGGCTATCATGCACTGATCACGTGGCTGATCATGCACTGATCACGCAGCTGATCATGCACTGATCACGTGACTGATCATGCACTGATCACGTGACTGATCATGCACTGATCACGTGATCATGCACTACTCACGTGGCTGATCATGCAATGATCATGTAGCTACCATGTACAGGTCACGTGAATGATCATACACCATCAGGTGACTGATCATGCACTGATCACGTGGCTATCATGCACTGATCACTAGACTGATCATGCACTGATCACGCCTATATCATGCACTGATCACATGACTGCCCATGCACTGATCACGTGAATGATCATACACCAATCATGTGACAGATCATGCACTGATCACGTGGCTGATCATGCACTGATACTGACTGAGCATGGAATGATCACATGACTATCATGTAGTGATCACGTGACTTAATGGCTCGGATCATGTGACTGATCATGCGCTGATCATGTTTGCTATCATACACTGATCATGTGCCTCTGGAGGCAATAAACAAAGAGCTGAGTAGGCACGAATCAAACAGTCAGCAGGCAATAATCATGGAACTCAGTGTGAGGAATCATGCTGCTCAGCTGGCAATAATCAAGCAGCTGAGCAGGCAGGAATTACGCAGCACAGCTGACAATTGTCAAGCAGATGACAGGCAGGAATCGTGCAGCTCAGCTGGCAATTGTCAAGCAGATGAGCAGACAGTAATCACGCAGCTCAGCAGGCCCAGATGACGTGACTGAGCATGCACTGTTCACGTGGCTGATCATACACTGATCACGTGATGATCATGCACTGATCACTTGGATATCATGCACTGATCACGTGGCTGATCATACACTGTTCACGTGTCTGACCATGCACTGATCACGTGGCTGATCATACACTGCTCACGTAACTGATCATGCACTGATCACGTGGCTATCATGCACTGATCACGTGGCTGAACATGCACTGATCACGTGGCTGATCACACACCTGTAACGTGACATATCATGCACTGATCACCTGGAACTCATGAACTGATCACGTGGCTGATCATACTGCTCACGTGAACTCATCATGCACACATCACGTGGCTATCATGCACTGCTCACGTGGCTCGTCATGGAATGATCACGTAGCTACCATATACTGGTCACGTGACTGATCATGCACTGATCACGAATGATCATGCACTGATCACGTGACTGATCATGTACTGATCACGCTGATCAATGCACTGATCACGTGGCTATCATGCACTGATCACGGCTGATCATGCACTGATCACGAGTGATCATGCACTGGTCACGTGATTGATCATGCACTGATCACGACTGATCATGCACTGATCACGTGGCTGATCATGCACTGATCACGTGACTGATCATGCACTGATCACGTGGCTGATCATGCACTGATCACGTGGCTGATCATGCACTGATCACGTGGCTATCATGCACTGATCACGTGGCTGATCATGCACTGATCATGGCAGCAGTTACCATGTACAGGTCACGTGAATGATCATACACCCATCAGGTGACTGATCATGCACTGATCACGTGGCTATCATGCACTGATCACGTCTATATCATGCACTGATCACATGACTGCCCATGCACTGATCACGTGGATGATCATACACTATCAGTGACAGATCATGCACTGATCACGTGGCTGATCATGCACTGATACTGTGACTGCATGGACTGATCACATGACTATCATGTAGTGATCACGTGACTTAATGGCGCTGATCATGTGACTGATCATGCGCTGATCATGTTTGCTATCATACACTGATCATGTGCCTCTGGAGGCAATAAACAAAGAGCTGAGTAGGCACGAATCAAACAGTCAGCAGGCAATAATCATGGAACTCAGGTGTGAGGAATCATGCTGCTCAGCTGGCAATAATCAAGCAGCTGAGCAGGCAGGAATTACGCAGCACAGCTGGCAATTGTCAAGCAGATGACAGGCAGGAATCGTGCAGCTCAGCTGGCAATTGTCAAGCAGATGAGCAGACAGTAATCACGCAGCTCAGCAGGCCCAGATCACGTGACTGAGCATGCACTGTTCACGTGGGATCATACACTGATCACGTGACTGATCATGCACTGATCACGTATATCATGCACTGATCACGTGGCTGATCATACACTGTTCACGTGACTGATCATGCACTGATCACGTGGTGATCATGCACTGATCACGCGGCTGATCATGCACTGATCACGTGGCTGATCATGCACTGATCACGTGGCTGATCACATGCACTGATCACGAATGATCATGCACTGATCACGGCTGATCATACACTGATCAGTGGCTATCATGCACTTGATCACGTGGCTGATCATGCACTGATCACGTGACTGATCATGCACGATCACTGGCTATCATGCACTCACACGTGGCTATCATGCACTGATCACGTGGTGATCATGCACTGATCACGTGACTGATCATACTGATCACGTCTATCATGCACTGATCACAGACTGCTCATGCACTGATCACGTGATGATCATACACTGATCATGACTGATCATGCACTGATCACGTGGCTATCATGCACTGCTCACGTGGCTGATCATGCAATGATCACGAGCTACCATGTACTGGTCACGTGACTGATCATGCACTGATCACGCATTGATCATGCACTGATCACGTGACTTATCATGCACTGATCACGTGACTGATCATGCACTGATCACGTGATGATCATGCACTGATCACGTGGCATCATGCACGCTCGTGGCATCATGCAATGATCACGT
This sequence comes from Bos javanicus, assembly GCF_032452875.1. Lineage (NCBI taxonomy): Eukaryota > Metazoa > Chordata > Mammalia > Artiodactyla > Bovidae > Bos > Bos javanicus. The sequence goes on from NW_026894829.1 coordinate 32,201, forward strand.
AGCTACCATGTACTGGTCACGTGACTGATCATGCACTGATCACGTGACTGATCATGCACTGATCATGGCTGATCATGCACTGATCACGTGGCTGATCATGCACTGATCACGACTGATCATGCACTGATCACGTGACTGATCATGCACTGATCACCTGGTCATGCACTGATCACGTGACAAATCATGCAATGATCACATAGCTATCATGAACTGATCATGACTGATCATGCACTGATCACGTGGCTGATCATGCACTGATACCGTGACTGAGCATGGACTGATCACATGACTATCATGTAGTGCACGTGACTTAATGGCGCTGATCATGTGACTGATCATGCACTGATCATGTTTGCTATCATACACTGATCATGTGCCTCTGGAGGCAATAAACAAAGAGCTGAGTAGGCACTAATCATACAGTCATCAGGCAATAATCATGGAACTCAGCTGTGAGGAATCATGCTGCTCAGCTGGCAATAATCAAGCAGCTGAGCAGGCAGGAATTACGCAGCACAGCTGGCAATTGTCAAGCAGATGACAGGCAGGAATCGTGCAGCTCAGCTGGCAATTGTCAAGCAGATGAGCAGACAGTAATCATGCAGCTCAGCAGGCCCTGATCACGTGACTGAGCATGCACTGTTCACGTGGCTGATCATACACTGATCACGTGATGATCATGCACTGATCACTTGGATATCATGCACTGATCACGTGGCTGATCATACACTGTTCACGTGTCTGACCATGCACTGATCACGTGGCTGATCATACACTGCTCACGTAACTGATCATGCACTGATCACGGCTATCATGCACTGATCACGTGGCTGAACATGCACTGTTCACGTGGCTGATCACACACCTGTCACGTGACATATCATGCACTGATCACGTGGCACTCATGCACTGAACGTGGCTGATCATACTCTGCTCACGTAACTCATCATGCACACATCACGTGGCTATCATGCACTGCTCACGTGGTCGTCATGGAATGATCACGAAGACCATATACTGGTCACGTGACTGATCATGCACAGATCACGTGGATGATCATGCACTGATCACGTGACTGATCATGCACTGATCACGTGACTGATCATGCACTGATCACGTGGCTATCATGCACTGATCACGTGGCTGATCATGCAACGATCACGAGCAACCATGCACTGGTCACGTGACTGATCATGCACTGATCACGTAATTGATCCTGCACTGATCACGTGGCTCATCATGCACTGATCACGTGGCTGATCACACTGTATCACGTGACTGATCATGCAATGATCACGCGGTTTCATGCACTGATCACGTGGCTATCATGCACTGATCACGTGGATATCATGCACTGATCACGTGGCTAATCACACACGTATCACATGACTGATCATGCACTGATCACGGCTATCATGCACTGATCACGTGGACATCATGCACTGATCACGGCTATCATGCACTGATACGCTGATCATGCACTGATCACGTAGCTATCATGCACTGATCACGTGACTGATCATGCACTGATCACGTGGCTGATCATGCACTGATCACGTGACTTATCATACTGATCACGTGGATGATCATGCACTGATCACGGACTGATCATGCGCTGATCACGTGGCTATCATGCACTGATCACGTGGCTGATCATGCACTGATCACGCAGCTGATCATGCACTGATCACGTGACTGATCATGCACTGATCACGCACTGATCATGCACTGATCACGTGGCTGATCATGCACTGATCACGGCTGATCATGCACTGATCACGGACTGATCATGCACTGATCACGTGACTGATCATGCACTGATCACTTGATCATGCACTGATCACGTGGCTGATCATACACTGATCACGTGCCTACCATGCACTGATCACGTGACTGATCATGCACTGATCACGTGACTGATCATGCACTGATCACGTGGCTATCATGCACTGATCACGTGGCTGATCATGCACTGATCATGTAGCTATCATGCACTGATCACGTGACTGATCATTACTGATCACGTGACTGATCATGCACTGATCACGTACTGATCATGCACTGATCACGTGCTGATCATGCACTGATCACGTGACTGGATCATGCACTGATCACGTGACGATCATGCACTGATCACGTAGCTATCATGCACTGATCACTGGCTGATCATGCACTGATCACGTGATCATACTGATACCGGACTGAGCATGGACTGATCACATGACTGATCATGTAGTGATCACGTGGCTATCATGCACTATCACGGCTGATCATGCACTGATCATGTAGCTACCATGTACAGGTCACGCGAATGATCATACACCCATCAGGTGACTGATCATGCACTGATCACGGTTATCATGCACTGATCACGAGATTGATCATGCACTGATCACGCCTATATCATGCACTGATCACATGACTGCCCATGCACTGATCACGCGGATGATCATACACTAATCTTGTGACAGATCATGCACTGATCACGTGGCTGATCATGCACTGATACGTGACTGAGCATGGACTGATCACATGACTATCATGTAGTGATCACGTGACTTAATGGCGCTGATCATGTGACTGATCATGCGCTGATCATGCTTGCTATCATACACTGATCATGTGCCTCTGGAGGCAATAAACAAAGAGCTGAGTAGGTACGAATCAAACAGTCAGCAGGCAATAATCATGGAACTCAGGTGTGAGAATCATGCTGCTCAGCTGGCACAATCAAGCAGCTGAGCAGGCAGGAATTACGAGCACAGCTGCTGGCAATTGTCAAGCAGATGACAGGCAGGAATTGCAGCTCTGATGGCACTGTCAAGCAGATGAGCAGACAGATCACGCAGCTCAGCAGGCCCAGATCACGTGACTGAGCATGCACTGTTCACGTGGCTGATCATACACTGATCACGTGATGATCATGCACTGATCACTGGATATCATGCACTGATCACGTGGCTGATCATACACCGTTCACGTGTCTGACCATGCACTGATCACGTGGCTGATCATACACTGCTCACGTAACTGATCATGCACTGATCACGTGGCTATCATGCACTGATCACGTGGCATCATGCACTGATCACGTGGCTGATCACACACTGTCATGCGGACATATCATGCACTGATCACGTGGCACTCATGCACTGATCACGTGGCTGATCATACTCTGCTCACGAACTCATCATGCACACATCACGTATCACACCGCTCACGGGCTCGCTGGCGGAATGATCACGTAGCTACCATATACTGGTCACGTGACTGATCATGCACTGATCACGAACTGATCATGCACTGATCACGTGGACTGATCATGCACTGATCACGTGACTGATCATACTGATCACGGCTATCATGCACTGCTCACGTGGCTGATCATGCAATGATCACGTAGCAACCATGCACTGATCACGTGACTGATCATGCACTGATCACGTGGCTGATCATGCACTGATCACGTGGCTGATCATGCACTGATCACGGACTGATCATGCACTGATCACGTGACTGATCATGCACTGATCACGCATGATCATGCACTGATCACGTGGCTATCATGCACTATCACGTGGCTGATCATGCAATGATCATGTAGCTACCATGTACTGGTCACGTGAATGATCATACACCCATCAGGTGACTGATCATGCACTGATCACGCACATCATGCACTGATCACGTCTATATGCACTGATCACATGACTGCCCATGCACTGATCACGTGGATGATCATACACTATTCTTGTGACAGATCATGCACTGATCACGTGGCTGATCATGCACTGATACCGTGACTGAGCATGGACTGATCACATGACTATCATGTAGTGATCACGTGACTTAATGGCGCTGATCATGTGACTGATCATGCACTGATTATGTTTGCTATCATACACTGATCATGTGCCTCTGGAGGCAATAAACAAAGAGCTGAGTAGGCACGAATCAAACAGTCAGCAGGCAATAATCATGGAACTCAGGTGAGGAATCATGCTGCTCAGCTGGCACAATCAAGCAGCTGAGCAGGCAGGAATTACGCAGCACAGCTGACAATTGTCAAGCAGATGACAGGCAGGAATCGTGCAGCTCAGCTGGCAATTGTCAAGCAGATGAGCAGACGGTAATCACGAAGCTCAGCAGGCCCAGATCACGTGACTGAGCATGCACTGTTCACGTGGCTGATCATACGCTGATCACGTAACTGATCATGCACTGATCACGTGGCTATCATGCACTGATCACGTGGCTGATCATACACTGTTCACGAATCTGACCATGCACTGATCACGTGGTCGATCATACACTGCTCACGTGACTGATCACACTGATCACGTGGCTCATCATGCACTGATCACGTGGCTGATCATGCACTGTTCACGTGACTGATCATACTGATCACGTGACTGATCATGCACTGATCACGTGGCCATGCACTGATCACGTGGCTGATCATGCACTGATCACGTGACTGATCACACACGTATCACATGACACATCATGCACTGATCACTGGCTATCATGCACTGATCACGGTGATCATGCACTGATCACGACTGACCATGCACTGATCACGTGACTAGATCATGCACTGACGCATGACTGATCATGCACTGATCACGTGGCTGATCATGCACTGATCATCTGACTGATCATGCACTGACCACGGCTATCATGCACTGATCACGTGACTGATCATGCAATGATCACGTGGCTATCATGCACTGATCACGTGGCTGATCATGCACTGATCACGTAATTGATCATGCACTGATCACGTGGCTGATCATGCACTGATCACGTGATGATCATGCACTGATCACGTGACTGATCATGCACTGATCACGTGCTATCATAGCACTGATCACGGGCTGATCATGCAATGATCACGTGGCTACCATGTACTGATCACATGACTGATCATGCACTGATCACGTGACTGATCATGCACTGATCACGTGGCTGATCATGCACTGATCACGTGGCTGACCATGCACTGATCACGATGATCATGCACTGATCACTTGAATATCATGCACTGATCACGTGGCTGATCATGCACTGATCACGCGGCTGATCATGCACTGATCACGCTGATCATGCTGATCACATGACTGATCATGCACTGATCACGTGGGCTATCATGCACTGATCACGTGGCTGAACATGCACTGTTCACGTGGCTGACCAGCACTGTCACGTGACATATCATGCACTGATCACGTGGCATCATGCACTGATCACGTGGCTGATCATGCACTGATCATGCACTATCATGCACTGATCACGTGGCTATCATGCACTGCTCACATGACTGCCCGTGCACTGATCACGTAGCTATCATGCACTGGTCACGTGATGATCATGCACTGATCACGTAGATGATCATGCACTGATCACGTGACTGATCATGCACTGATCACGTGACTGATCATGCACTGATCACGTGGCTATCATGCACTGCTCACGTGGCTGTCATGCACTGATCACGTGGCTATCATGCACTGATCACGTGGCTGATCATGCACTGATCACGTGACTGATCATGCACTGATCACGTGACTGATCATGCACTGACCACGTGATGCTATCATGTGCACTGATCACGTGGCTGATCATGCTCTGCTCACATGACTGATCATGCACTGATCACGTGGCTATCATGCACTACTCACGTGGCTGATCATGCAATGATCACGTAGCTACCATGTACTGGTCACGTGACTGATCATACACCGATCAGGTGACTGATCATGCACTGATCACGCATACATGCACTGATCACGTCTATATCATGCACTGATCACATGACTGCCCATGCACTGATCATGATGATCATGCACTAACATGTGACAGATCATGCACTGATCACGTGGCTGATCATGCACTGATACTGTGACTGAGCATGGACTGATCACATGACTATCATGTAGTGATCACGTGACTTAATGGCGCTGATCATGTGACTGATCATGCGCTGATCATGTTTGCTATCATACACTGATCATGTGCCTCTGGAGGCAATAAACAAAGAGCTGAGTAGGCACGAATCAAACAGTCAGCAGGCAATAATCATGGAACTCAGGTGAGGAATCATGCTGCTCAGCTGGCAATAATCATGAGCAGGCAGGAATTACGAGCACAGCTGACAATTGTCAAGCAGATGACAGGCAGGAATCGCAGCTCAGCTGGCAATTGTCAGCAGATGAGCAGACAGTAATCACGCAGCTCAGCAGGCCCAGATCACGTGACTGAGCATGCACTGTTCACGTGGTTGATCATACACTGATCACGTAACTGATCATGCACTGATCACGTGGCTATCATGCACTGATCACGTCTGATCATACACTGGTCACGTATCTGATCATGCACTGATCATATGACTGCACTGATCATGGCTGATCATGCACTGTTCACGTGGCTGATCAAATCATCACTGATCATGCACTGATCACGTGACTGATCATGCACTGATCACGTGGCTGATCATACACTGATCACGTGGATATCATGCACTGATCACGTGGCTGATCATGCACTGATCACGGATTGATCATGCACTGATCACGTGGCTATCATGTACTGATAACGTGGCTGATCATGCACTGATCACGGTGATCATGCACTGATCACGTAACTGATCATGCACTGATCACGTGCTATATCATGCACTGATCACGTGATGATCATGCACTGATTACGTGGCTGATCATGCACTGATCATGCGCTGACCATGCACTGATCACATGACTATCAGGCACTGATCACGCTGATCATGCACTGATCACGTGGCTGATCATGTACTGATCATGTGACTGATCATGCACTGATCACGTGGCTGATCATGCACTGATCACGTGACTGATCATGTACTGGTCACATGACTGATCATGCACTGATCACGTGACTGATCATGCAGTGATCACGTGGCTATCATGCACTATCACGTGGCTGATCATGCAATGATCATGTAGCTACCATGTACAGGTCACGTGAATGATCATACACCCATCAGGTGACTGATCATGCACTGATCACGTGGCTATCATGCACTGATCACGCTGATCATGCACTGATCACGTGCTCTGGCATGCACTGATCACGTGACTGATCATGCACTGATCACATGGCTGATCATGAACTGATCACGTGGCTGATCATGCACTGATCACGTGGCTGATCATGCACTGATCATGTGACTGAGCATGGACTGATCACATGACTATCATGTAGTGATCACGTGACTTAATGGCGCTGATCATGTGACTGATCATGCGCTGATCATGTTTGCTATCATACAGTGATCATGTGCCTCTGGAGGCAATAAACAAAGAGCTGAGTAGGCACGAATCAAACAGTCAGCAGGCAATAATCATGGAACTCAGGTGTGAGGAATCATGCTGCTCAGCTGGCAATAATCACAGCTGAGCAGGCAGGAATCACGGCACAGCTGGCAATTGTCAGCAGATGACAGGCAGGAATCGTGCAGCTCAGCTGGCAACTGTCAAGCAGATGAGCAGACAGTAATCACGCAGCTCAGCAGGCCCAGATCACGTGACTGAGCATGCACTGTTCACGTGGTTGATCATACTGCTCACGTGACTGATCATGCACTGATCACTGGCTATCATGCACTGATCACGGCTGATCATACACTGCTCACGTGACTGATCATGCACTGATCACGGGCTATCATGCACTGCTCACGTAGCTGATCATGCACTGATCACGTGGCTGACCATGCACTGGTCACGCATGATCATGCACTGATCACGAACTGATCATGCACTGATCACGTGGCTGATCATGCACTGATCACGTGGCTATCATGCACTGATCACGTGGCTGATCATGCACTGATCACGTGATGATCATGCATCATCTGGCTATCGCGGTATGCACTGATCACGGCTGATCATGCACTGATCACGTAGATCACACTGATCACGTGACTGATCATGCAATGATCACGGCTATATCATGCACTGATCACGTGACTGATCATGCACTGATCACGTGGCTGATCATGCACTGATCACGTGGCTGATCATGCACTGATCACGTGACATCATGCACCGATCACGTTGATCATGCACTGATCACGTGGCTATCATGCACTGATCACGTGATGATCATGCACTGATCACGTGGCTGATCATGCACTGATCACGTGACTTATCATGCACTGATCACGTGACTGATCATGCACTGATCACGTGACTGATCATGCACTGATCACGGCTATCATGCACTACTCACGTGGCTGATCATGCAATGATCATGTAGCTACCATGTACTGGTCACGTGACTGATCATACACCCATCAGGTGACTGATCATGCACTGATCACGTGGCTATCATGCACTGATCACGGAGCTGATCATGCACTGATCACCTGCCTGGTCATGCACTGATCACGTGACTGATCATGCACTGATCACGTGGCTGATCATGCACTGATCACGTGGCTGATCATGCACTGATCACGTGGCTGATCATGCACTGATACCGTGACTGAGCATGGACTGATCACATGACTATCAGGTAGTGATCACGTGACTTAATGGCGCTGATCATGTGACTGATCAACCTCATGTTTGCTATCATACACTGATCATGTGCCTCTGGAGGCAATAAACAAAGAGCTGAGTAGGCACGAATCAAACAGTCAGCAGGCAATAATCATGGAACTCAGGTGTGAGGAATCATGCTGCTCAGCTGGCAATAATCAAGCAGCTGAGCAGGCAGGAATTACGCAGCACAGCTGGCAATTGTCAAGCAGATGACAGGCAGGAATCGTGCAGCTCAGCTGGCAATTGTCAAGCAGATGAGCAGACAGTAATCACGCAGCTCAGCAGGCCCAGATCACGTGACTGAGCATGCACTGTTCACGTGGCTGATCATACACTGATCACGTGACTGATCATGCACTGATCACGTGGATATCATGCACTGATCACGTGGCTGATCATACACCGTTCACGTGTCTGACCATGCACTGATCACGTGGCTGATCATACACTGTCACGAACTGATCATGCACTGATCACGTGGCTGATCATGCACTGATCACGTGGCTGATCATGCACTGTCACGTGGCTGATCATACACTGATCACGAACTGATCATGCACTGATCACGTGGCTGATCATGCACTGATCACGTGGCTATCATGCACTGATCACGTGGCTGATCATACACTGATCACGACTGATCATGCACTGATCACTGGCTATCGCACTGATCACTGGCTGATCATGCACTGATCACGGCTGATCATGCACTGATCACGTGACTGATCATGCACTGATCACGTCTATCATGCACTGATCACGTGACTGATCATGCACTGATCACCGATGATCATGCACTGATCATGTGACTGATCATGCACTGATCACGTTATCATGGCTCACGTGGCTGATCATGCACGATCATGAGCTACATGTACTGGTCACGTGACTGATCATGCACTGATCACGTAATTGATCATGCACTGATCACGTGACTTATCATGCACTGATCACGTGACTGATCATGCACTGATCACGGACTGATCATGCACTGATCACGTGGCTATCATGCACTCATCCTGTGGCTGATCATGCAATGATCACCATACCATGTACTGGTCATGTGACTGATCATGCACGGATCACGTGATTGACATGCACTGATCACGTGGCTGATCATGCACTGATCACGTGGCTGATCATGCACTGATCACGGGATGATCATGCACTGATCACGTGACTGATCATGCACTGGTCACGGGCTGATCATGCACTGATCACGTGACTGATCATGCACTGATCACATGGCTATCATGAACTGATCACGTGGCTGATCATGCACTGATCACGTGGCTGATCATGCACTGATACCGTGACTGAGCATGGACTGATCACATGACTATCATAGTGATCACGTGACTTAATGGCGCTGATCATGTGACTGATCATGCACTGATCATGTTTGCTATCATACACTGATCATGTGCCTCTGGAGGCAATAAACAAAGAGCTGAGTAGGCACGAATCAAACAGTCAGCAGGCAATAATCATGGAACTCAGCTGTGAGGAATCATGCTGCTCAGCTGGCAATAATCAAGCAGCTGAGCAGGCAGGAATTACAGCACAGCTGGCAATTGTCAAGCAGATGACAGGCAGGAATCGTGCAGCTCAGCTGGCAATTGTCAAGCAGATGAGCAGACAGTAATCACGCAGCTCAGCAGGCCCTGATCACGTGACTGAGCAGGCACTGTTCACATGGCTGATCATACACTGATCACGTGATGATCATGCACTGATCACTTGGATATCATGCACTGATCACGTGGCTGATCATACACTGTTCACGTTCTGACCATGCACTGATCACGTGGCTGATCATACACTGCTCACGTAACTGATCATGCACTGATCACGTGGCTATCATGCACTGATCACGTGGCTGAACATGCACTGTTCACGTGGCTGATCACACACCTGTCACGTGACATATCATGCACTGATCATGTGAACACTCATGCACTGATCACGTGGCTGATCATACTCGTCACGTAACTGATCATGCACACATCACGTCTATCATGCACTGCTCACGTGGCTCGTCATGCGGAATGATCACATAGCTATCATATACTGGTCACGTGACTGATCATGCACAGATCACGTGATCATGCACTGTTCACGTGACTGATCATGGCTGATCACGTGACTGATGCACTGATCACGGGCTATCATGCTCTGATCACGTGGCTGATCATGCAACGATCACGTAGCAACCATGGCTGTCACGTGACTGATGGTGCACTGACGTAATTGATCCTGCACTGATCACGTGGCTCATCATGCACTGATCACGTCTGATCACACATGTATCACGATGACTGATTGCACTGATCACGTGGCTATCATGCACTGATCACGGCTATCATGCACTGATCACGTGATATCATGCACTGATCACGGCTGATCACACACGATCATGACTGATCATGCACTGATCACGTACATTGCGCATCATGACACGCACTGATCATGGCTATCATGCACTGATCACGTGGCTGATCACGCACGATCACGTGGCTATCATGCACTGATCACGACTGACCATGCACTGATCACGTGACTGATCATGCACTGATCACGTGACTATCATGCACTGATCACGTGAGTGATCATGCACTGATCACGGGATCGATCATGCACTGATCACGTGGCTATCATGCACTGATCATGTGGCTGATCATGCACTGATCACGTAGCTACCATGTACTGGTCACGTGACTGATCATGCACTGATCACGTAATTGATCATGCACTGATCACGTGGCTGATCATGCACTGATCACGTGGCTGATCATGCACTGATCACGGATCGATCATGCACTGATCACGTGACTGATCATGCACTGATCACGTGGCTATCATGCACTGATCACGTGGCTGATCATGCACTGATCACGTGCCTGATCATGCACTGATCACATGACTGATCATGCACTGATCACGTGATGATCATGCACTGATCACGTGGGCTATCATGCACTGATCACGTGGCTGATCATGCACTGATCACGTAGCTACCATGCACTGGTCACGTGACTGATCACACTGATCACGTGACTGATCATGCACTGATCACGTGGCATCATGCACTGATCACGTGGCTGATCATGCACTGATCACGTGGCTGATCATGCACTGATCACGTGACTGATCATGCACTGATCACGTGCTGATCATGCACTGATCACGTGGCTGATCATGCACTGATCACGTGGCTGATCATGCACTGATCACGTGACTGATCATGCACTGATCACGTGACTGATCATGCAGTGATCACGGCTATCATGCACTATCACGTGGCTGATCATGCAATGATCATGTAGCTACCATGCACTGGTCACGTGAATGATCATACACCCATCAGGTGACTGATCATGCACTGATCACGTGGCTATCATGCACTGATCACGAGACTGATCATGCACTGATCACGCCTATCATGCACTCACATGACTGCTCATGCACTGATCACGGATGATCATACACTAATCATGTGACAGATCATGCACTGATCACGTGGCTGATCATGCACTGATACGTGACTGAGCATGGACTGATCACATGACTATCATGTAGTGATCACGTGACTTCATGCTGATCATGTGACTGATCATGCACTGATCATGTTTGCTATCATACACTGATCATGTGCCTCTGGAGGCAATAACCAAAGAGCTGAGTAGGCACGAATCAAACAGTCAGCAGGCAATAATCATGGAACTCAGGTGTGAGGAATCATGCTGCTCAGCTGGCAATAATCAAGCAGCTGAGCAGGCAGGAATTACGCAGCACAGCTGGCACTTGTCAAGCAGATGAGCAGGCAGTAATCACGCAGCTCAGCTGGCACTTATCACGTGACTGAGCATGCACTGATCACGTGGCTGATCATACACTGATGACTGATCATGCACTGATCACGGTGATCATGCACTGATCACGTGGCTGATCATGCACTGATCACTTGGCTGATCATACACTGATCACGGACTGATCATGCACTGATCACTTGGCATCATGCACTGATCACGTGGCTGATCATGCACTGCTCACGTAACTGATCATGCACTGATCACGCTATCATGCACTGATCACGTGGCTGATCATGCACTGATCACGTGGCTATCATGCACTGGTCACGTGGCTTATCATGCACTGATCACGTGGCTGATCATGCACTGATCACGTGACTGATCATGCACTGATCACGTGGCTGATCATGCACTGATCACGTGGCTATCATGCACTGATCACGCGGCTGGTCATGCACTGATCACGTAGCTGATCGTGCACTGATCACGTAACTATCATGCACTGATCACATGACTGATCATGCACTGATCACGTGACTGATCATGCACTGATCACGTGGCATCATGCACTGCTCACGTGGCTGATCATGCAATGATCACGTAGCTACCATGTACTGGTCACGTGACTGATCATGCACCGATCACGTAATTGATCATGCACTGATTACGTGACTGATCATGCACTGATCACGTGACTGATCATGCACTGATCACGTGGCTATCATGCACTACTCACGTGGCCGATCATGCAATGATCATGTAGCTACCATGTACTGGTCACGTGACTGATCATACACCGATCACGTAATTGATCATGCACTGATCACGTGCTGATCATGCACTGATCACGCTGATCACACTGATCACGTGACTGATCATGCACTGATCACGTGACTGCCCATGCACTGATCACGTGGCTGATCATGCACTAATCTTGTGGCGATCATGCACTGATCACGTGTCTGGTCACGCACGATCACATGATTGATCATGCACTGATCACGTGGCTATCATGCACTGATCACGTGGCTATCATGCACTGACACCGCTGATCATGCACTGATCACGTGGCTACCATGTACTGGTCACGTGACTGATCATACACCCATCACAATGATCATGCACTGATCACGTGGCTGATCATGCACTGATCACCTGACTGGTCATGCACTGATCTCGTGCTGACCATGCACTGATCACGTGGCTATCATGCACTGCTCACTTGGCTGATCATGCACTGATCACGTGGCTGACCATGCACTGGTCACATGATCATCATGCACCGATCACGTGACCGATCATGCACTGATCATGTGGCTATCATGCACTCATCACGTGGCATCATGCAATGATCATGTAGCTACCATGTACATGTCACGTGAATGATCATACACCCATCAGGTGACTGATCATGCACTGATCACGTGGCTATCATGCACTGATCACGAGACTGATCATGCACTGATCACGCCTATATCATGCACTGATCACATGACTGCCCATGCACTGATCACGTGGATGATCATACACTAATCATGTGACAGATCATGCACTGACCACGGGCTGATCATGCACTGATACCGTGACTGAGCATGGACTGACTACATGACTGTCATAGTGATCACGTGACTTAATGCATGATCATGTGACTGATCATGCATCATGTTTGCTATCATACACTGATCATGTGCCTCTGGAGGCAATAAACAAAGAGCTGAGTAGGCACGAATCAAACAGTCAGCAGGCAATAATCATGGAACTCAGGTGTGAGGAATCATGCTGCTCAGCTGGCATAATCAAGCAGCTGAGCAGGCAGGAATTACGCAGCACAGCTGGAATTGTCAAGCAGATGACAGGCAGGAATCGTGCAGCTCAGCTGGCAATTGTCAGCAGATGAGCAGACAGTAATCACGCAGCTCAGCAGGCCCAGATCACGTGACTGAGCATGCACTGTTCACGTGGCTGATCATACACTGCTCACGTAATGATAATGCACTGATCACGTGGCTATCATGCACTGATCACGTGGCTGATCACACACTGTTCACGTGTCTGACCATGCACTGATCACGTGGCTGATCATACACTGCTCACGTAACTGATCATGCACTGATCACGTGGCTGATCATACACTGATCAGTTGGCTGATCATGCACTGATCACGTGGCTGATCAAACACTGATCACGTGATCATGCACTGATCATCACTATCGCACTGACACTTGGCGATCATGCACTGCTCACGCGGTTGACTGATCATGCACTGATCACGTGGCTGATCATGCACTGATCACGGACTGATCATGCACTGATCACGTGACTGATCATGCACTGATCACGTGGATGATCATGCACTGATCACGTGACTGATCATGCACTGATCACGTGGCTATCATGCACTGCTCACGTGGCTGATCATGCACTGATCATGTAGCTACCATGTACTGGTCACGTGACTGATCATACACCGATCAGGTGACTGATCATGCACTGATCACGTACATCATGCACTGATCATGCCGATCATGCACTGATCACGTGCCTGGTCATGCACAGATCACGGACAAATCATGAACTGATCACATACACATGGTTGACACATGCACTGATCACGCTGATCATGCACTGATACCGTGACTGAGCATGGACTGATCTGCACACTATCGTGGCTGATCACGTGACTTAATGGCGCTGATCATGTGACTGATCATGCTGATCATGTTTGCTATCATACACTGATCATGCCTCTGGAGGCACAACAAAGAGCTGAGTAGGCACGAATCAAACAGTCAGCAGGCACAATCATGGAACTCGGTCAGAGGAATCATGCTGCTCAGCTGGCAATAATCACAGCTGAGCAGGCAGGAATTACGCAGCACAGCTGGCAATTGTCAAGCAGATGAGCATGGGTAATCACGCGAGCTCAGCAGGCCCTGATCACGTGACTGAGCATGCACTGTTCACGTGGCTGATCATACACTGATCACGTGATGATCATGCACTGATCACTTAGATATCATGCACTGATCACATGGCTGATCATACACTGTTCACGTGTGACCATGCACTGATCACGTGGCTGATCATACTGCTCACGTAACTGATCATGCACTGATCACGGGTATCACGGACTGATCACCAATGAACATGCACTGTTCACGTGAATGATCACACACTGTCACGTGACATATCATGCACCGATCACGTGGCACTCATGTACTGATCACGGCTGATCATACTGTTCACGTAACTGATCATGCACTGATCACGTGGTTATCATGCACTGCCCACGTGGCTCGTCATGGAATGATCACATAGCTACCATATACTGATCACGTGACTGATCATGCACAGATCACGAATTGATCATGCACTGTTCATGGCTGATCATGCACTGATCACGTGACTGATCATGCACTGATCACGCGACTGATCATGCACTGATCACGTGGCTGATCATGCACTGATCACTGACATCATGCACTGATCACGTGGCTGATCATGCACTGATCACTACAGCTACCATACACTGATCACGTGGCTGATCATACACTGATCACGTGACTGAGCATGCACTGATCACGTGGCTATCATGCACTGATCACGTGGCTGATCATGCAATGATCACGTGCTACACGTACTGGTCACGTGACTGATCATGCACTGTTCACGTGACTGATCATGCACTGATCACGTGGCTATCATGCACTGATCACGCTGATCATGCACTGATCACGTGGCTTATCATGCACTGATCACGTGCTGCTCATGCACTGATCACGTGGATGATCATACACTGATCACGTGACTGATCATGCAACGACCACGTGGCTGATCATGCACTGATCACGTGACTGATCATGCACTGATCACGTGACTGATCATGCACTGGTCACGTGGCTATCATGCACTGATCACGTGGCTGATCATGCAATGATCACGTAGCAACCATGCATTGCACGCGACTGATCATGCACTGATCACGTGCTGATCATGCACTGATCACGTGGCTCATCATGCACTGATCACGGCTGATCACACTGGATCACGTGACTGATCATGCACTGATCACGTGGCTATCTTGCACTGATCACGTGGCTATCATGCACTGATCACGTGACTGATCATGCACTGATCACGCACTGATCATGCACTGATCACATGGCTTATCATGCACTGATCACGTGGGATCATGCACGATCACGTGATCGATCATGCACAGATCACGTGGCTATCATGCACTGATCACGTGGCTGATCATGCACTGATCACGGGATATCATGCACTGATCACGTGGCTGATCATGCACTGATCGCAGCTGATCATGCACTGATCACGTGGCTGATCATGCACTGATCACGTGGCTGATCATGCACTGATCACGTGGCTGATCATACTGATCACGGCTGATCACAATGACTTGACTACATGCACTGATCACGGACTGATCATGCACTGATCACGTGGTTGATCATGCACTGATCACGTGACTGATCATGCACTGATCACGTGACTGATCATGCACTGATCACGGCTATCATGCACTGACACGTGGCTGATCATGCATGATCACGCAGCTACATGTACTGGTCACATGACTGATCATGCACTGATCACGTGACTGATCATGCAGTGATCACGCTGGTCAGCACTACTACGTGCTGATCATGCAATGATCATGCGTAGCTACCATGTACCGGCCACGTGAATGATCATACACCATCAGGTGACGGATCATGCACTGATCACGTGGCTATCATGCACTGATCACGACTGATCATGCACTGATCACGCCTATATCATGCACTGATCACGTGACTGCTCATGCACTGATCACGCTGATCATAACTAATCACGTGACAGATCATGCACTGATCACGGCTGATCATGCACTGATACCGTGACTGAGCATGGACTGATCACATGACTATCATGTAGTGATCACGTGACTTAATGGCGCTGATCATGTGACTGATCATGCGCTGATCATGTTTGCTATCATACACTGATCATGTGCCTCTGGAGGCAATAAACAAAGAGCTGAGTAGGCACGAATCAAACAGTCAGCAGGCAATAATCATGGAACTCAGCTGTGAGGAATCATGCTGCTCAGCTGGCAATAATCAAGCAGCTGAGCAGGCAGGAATTACGCAGCACAGCTGGCAACTGTCAAGCAGATGACAGGCAGGAATCGTGCAGCTCAGCTGGCAATTGTCAAGCAGATGAGCAGACAGTAATCACGCAGCTCAGCAGGCCCTGATCACGTGACTGAGCATGCACTGTTCCCGTGGCTGATCATACACTGATCACGTGTCTGATCATGCACTGATCACTGGACTATCATGCACTGATCACGTGGCCGATCATACACTGTTCACGTGTCTGACCATGCACTGATCACGTGGCTGATCATGCACTGATCACGTGGCTGATCATGCACTGATCACGTGGCTATCATGCACTGATCACGTGGCTGATCATGCACTGATCACGTGACATATCATGCACTGATCACGTGACTGATCACGCACTGATCACGTGGCTGATCATGCACTGATCACGTGGCTGATCATGCACTGATCACGTGACTGATCATGCACTGATCACGTGGCTATCATGCACTGATCACGTGGCTGATCATACACTGATCACGTAACTGGTCATGCACTGTTCACGTGACTGATCATGCACTGATCACGTGACTGATCATGCACTGATCACGTGGCTATCATGCACTGATCACGTGGTTGATCATGCAATGATCATAGCTACCATGCACAGGTCACGTGACCGATCATACACCCATCAGGTGACGGATCATGCACTGATCACGTGGCTTGTCATGCACTGATCACGTGGACTGATCATGCACTGATCACGTGACTGATCATGCACTGATCACATGGCTATCATGCACTGATCACGTGGTTGATCATGCACTGATCACGTGGCTGATCATGCACTGATACGTGACTGAGCATGGACTGATCACATGACTATCATGTAGTGATCACGTGACTTAATGGCGCATCACGTGACTGATCATGCGCTGATCATGTTTGCATCATACACTGATCATGTGCTCGGAGGCAATAAACAAAGAGCTGAGTAGGCACGAATCAAACAGTCAGCAGGCAATAATCATGGAACTCAGGTGTGAGGAATCATGCTGCTCAGCTGGCACAATCAAGCAGCTGAGCAGGTAGGAATTACGCAGCACAGCTGATAACCGTTAAGCAGATGACAGGCAGGAATCGTGCAGCTCAGCTGCAATTGTCACAGATGAGCAGACAGTAATCACGCAGCTCAGCAGGCCCAGATCACGTGACTGAGCATGCACGTTCACGCGGCTGATCATACACTGATCACGTGACTGATCATGCACTGATCACGTGGCTATCATGCACTGATCACGTGGTTGATCATACACTGCTCACGCGCTGACCATGCACTGATCACGTGGCTGATCATACACTGCTCACGGGTATCATGCACTGATCACGTGGCTGATCATACACTGATCACGTGGTTGATCATGCACTGTTCACGTGGCTATCATGCACTGCTCACGCGGCTGTCTGCACTGATCACATAGCTATCATGTACTGATCACGGTTGACCATGCACTGATCACGAATGATCATGTACAGATCATGCACATCATGCACTGATCACGTGGCTATCATGCACCGATCAGGTGGCTGATCATACACACGTTCACGTGGACTGATCATGTACTGATCACGTGGCTGATCATGCACTGATCTCGTGACTGATCATGCACTGATCACGTAAGTTACCATGCACTGATCACGTGGCTGATCATGCACTGATCACGAGCGATCATGTACTGGTCACGTGGACTGATCATGCACCGATCACGCACTGATCATGCACTGACCACGTGACTGATCATGCACTGATCACGGACTGACCATGCACAGATCACGTGACTGATCATGCACTGATCACGTGCTATGACGCACTGATCACGTGGCTGATCATGCACTGATCACGAAGCGATCATGTACTGGTCACATGTTGATCATGCACTGATCACATGACTGATCACGCACTGATCACGTGGCTGGTCATGCATTGATCATGTGACTGATCATGCTGACATGTTTGGTGTCACACACTGATCATGTGCCTCTGGAGGCAATGAACACAGAGCTGAGTAGGCAGGAATCAGTCAGCAGGCTATAATCATGGAACCTGAGAAATCATGCTGCTCAGCTGGCAATAATCAAGTAGATGAGCAGGCAGGAATTACGCAGCACAGGTGGCAATTGTCAAGGAGATGACAGCAGAATCGTGCAGCTCAGCTGGAATTGTCACAGATGAGCAGACAGCAATCACGCAGCTCAGCAGGCCCTGATCATGTGACTGAGCATGCACTGTTCACGTGGCTGATCACACACTTATCACGTGACTGATCATGCACTGATCATGTGACTGATCATGCACTGATCACGTGCTATCATGCACTGATCACGTGGCTGATCATGCACTGATCACGGGACTGATCATGCACTGATCACGTGGCTATCATGTACTGATCACATGACTCATCATGCACACTGATCACGTGGCTGATCATGCACTGATCACGTGGCTGATCATGCACTGATCACGTGACTGATCATGCACTGATCACGTGGCTATCATGCACTGCTCACGTGGCTGATCATGCAATGATCACGTAGCTACCATGTACTGGTCACGTGACTGATCATGCACTGATCACGTAATGATCCTGCACTGATCATGCTGATCATGCACTGATCACGTGGCTGATCATGCACTGATCACGTGACTGATCATGCACTGATCACGTGCACTGATCATGCACTGATCACGTGGCTATCATGCACTGATCACTTGGCTGACATACACTGATCACGTGACTGGTCATGCACTGATCACGTGGTTGATCATGCACTGATCACGTGACTGATCATGCACTGATCACGCTCCGATCATGCACTGATCACGTGGCTATCATGCACTGATCACGGATGATCATGCACTGATCACGCAGCTATCATGCACTGGTCACATGACTGATCATGCACTGATCACGTGACTGATCATGCACTGATCACGGCTATCATGCACTACTCACGTGGTTGATCATGCAATGATCATGTAGCTACCATGTACATGTCACGTGAATGATCATACACCCATCAGGTGACTGATCATGCACTGATCACGCGGCTATCATGCACTGATCACGTGACTGATCATGCACTGATCACGTCTATATCATGCACTGATCACATGACTGCCCATGCACTGATCACGTGGATGATCATACACTAATCATGTGACAGATCATGCACTGATCACGTGGCTGATCATGCACTGATACACGTGACTGAGCATGGACTGATCACATGACTACCATGTAGTGATCACGTGACTTAATGGCGCTGATCATGTGACTGATCATGCTGATCATGTTTGCTATCATACACTGATCATGTGCTCTGGAGGCAATAAACAAAGAGCTGAGTAGGCATGAATCAAACAGTCAGCAGGTAATAATCATGGAACTCAGCTGTGAGGAATCATGCTGCTCAGCTGGCAATAATCAAGTAGCTGAGCAGGCAGGAATTACTCAGCATTGCTGGCAATTGTCAAGCAGATGACAGGCTGGAATCGTGCAGCTCAGCTGGCAATTGTCAAACAGATGAGCAGACAGTAATCACGCAGCTCAGCAGGCCCTGACCACGTGACTGAGCATGCACTGTTCACGTGGCTGATCATACACTGATCACGTGATTGATCATGCACTGATCACTTGGATATCATGCACTGATCACGTGGCTGATCATACACTGTTCACGTGTCTGATCATGTATTGATCACGTGGCTGATCATGCATTGATCACGTAACTGATCATGCATTGATCACGGCTATCATGCACTTATCACGGATGATCATGCATTGATCACGTGAGCATCATGCACTGGTCACGTGTACTGATCATGCACTGATCACTTGGCTGATCATGCACTGATCACGTGACTGATCATGCATTGATCACGTGACTGATCATGCATTGATCACTTAACTGACCACGATCACTGTGGCTATCATGCACTGATCACGTGGCTGATCATGCAATGATCACGAGCGCCATGTCATACACGTGACTGATCATGCACTGATCACGTGCTGATCATGCACTGATCACGTGGCTGACATGTACTGATCACGTGACTGATCATGCACTGATCACGTGGCTATCATGCACCGATCACGTGGCTGATCATGCACGATCACGTGGCTACCATGCACTGGTCACGCGACTGATCATGCACTGATCACGAATGATCATGTACTGATCACGGATGATCATGCACTGATCACGTGACTGATCATGCACTGATCACGTGGATTGATCATGCACTGATCACGCGACTGATCATGCACTGATCACGTGCACACATGCACTGCTCACGTGGCTGATCATGCAATGATCACGTAGCTACATGCACTGTCACATGATTGATCATACTGATCACGCAATTGATCATGCACTGATCACGTGGCTTATCATGCATGATCATGATTGATCATGCTGATCATGTTTGGTGTCATACACTGATCATGTGCTCTGGAGGCAATGAACAAAGAGCTGAGAAGAAATCAGTCAGCAGGCATAATCATGGAACTCAGCTCTGAGAATCATGCTGCTCAGCTGGCAATAATCAAGTAGATGAGCAGGCAGGAATTATGCAGCACAGCTGGCAATTGTCAAGGAGATGACAGGCAGGAATCGTGCAGCTCAGCTGGCAATTGTCAAGCAGATGAGCAGACAGTAATCACGCAGCTCAGCAGGCCCTGATCACGTGACTGAGCATGCACTGTTCACGCTGATCACACACTGATCACGTGACTGACCATGCACTGATCACGTGGCTATCATGCACTGATCACGCTGATCATGCACTGATCACGTGACTGATCATGCACTGATCACGTGGCTATCATGCACTGATCACGTGGCTGATCATACTGATCACGTGACTGATCATACCGATCACGTGGCTATCATGCACTGATCACTACTGATCATGCACTGATCACGTGACTGATCATGCACTGATCATCTGATCATGCACTGATCACATGGCTATCATGCACTGATCACGTGGTTGATCATACACTGATCACGTGACCGATTATGCACTGATCACGTGGATCATGCACTGATCACGTGACTGACCATGCACTGATCACGTGGATGATCATGCACTGACGACTGATCATGCACTGACCTACAAGCACATGCACTGCTCACGCATGATCATGCACTGATCACGTAGCGCTATGTACTGGTCACGTGACTGATCATGCACTGATCACAATTGATCATGCACTGATCACGTGACTGATCATGCACTGATCACGTGTGACTGATCATGCACTGATCACGTGACTGATCATGCACTGATCGTGCTATCATGCACTGATCACGTGGCTGATCATGCACTGATCACTTGGCTATCATGCACTGATCACGTGACTGATCATGCACTGATCACGTGATTGATCATGCACTGATCACGGCTGATCATGCACTGATCACGTGGCTATCATGCACTGATCACGTGACTGATCATGCACTGATCATGCAAATTGATCATGCACTGATCATACGGCTGATCATGCACTGATCACGTGACTGATCATGCACTGATCACGTGGCTGATCATGCACTGATCACGTGACTGATCATGCACTGATCACGTGGCTGATCATGCACTGATCACGTGGCTATCATGCACTGATCACGTGGCTGATCATGCAATGATCACGCAGCTACCATGTACTGATCACATGACTGATCATGCACTGATCACGTACTGATCATGCACTGATCACCTGGTTATCATGCATTGATCATGTGACTCATCATGTGCTGATCATGTTTGGTCTCATACACTGATCATGTGCCTCTGGAGGCAATGAACATAGAGCTGAGCAGGAATCAGTCAGCAGGCAATAATCATGGAACTCAGCTCTGAGAAATCATGCTGCTCAGCTGGCAATAATCATGAGCAGAGACAGGCAGGAATTACGCAGCACAGGTGGCAATTGTCAAGCAGATGACAGGTAGGAATCATGCAGCTCAGCTGGCAATTGTCACAGATGAGCAGACAGTAATCACGCAGCTCAGCAGGCCCTGATCACGTGGCTGATCATGCACTGTTCACGTGGCTGATCACACACCGATCACGTGATTGATCATGCACTGATCATGGACTGATCATGCACTGATCACGTGGCTGATCATGCACTGATCACGTGGCTGATCATGCACTGATCACGTGGCTGATCATGCACTGACCACGTGACTGATCATGCACTGATCACGTGGCTATCATGCACTGATCACTTGCTGATCATGCACTGATCACGGGACTGATCATGAACTGATCACGTGCGCTATCATGCACTGATCACGTGATTGATCATGCACTGATCACGTGGCTGATCATACACTGATCACGTGACTGATCATGCACTGATCACGTGGCTGACCATGCATCGATCACGTGACTGATCATGCACACATCAGCTGATTATCACGTACCGACCACGTGGCTGATCATGCAATGATCACATGACTGATCATGCACTGGTCACGTGACTATCATGCACAGATCACGTGATGATCGTGCACTGTTCACGTGATTGATCATGTACTGATCACGTGACTGATCATGCACTGATCACGGCTGATCATGCATTGATCACGTGACTGATCATGCACTGATCACGTGGATGATCATGTACTGATCACGTGACTGATCATGCAGATCACGTGCTATCATGCACTGATCACGTGACTGATCATGCAATGATCACGTGCGTTACCATGCACTGATCACGTGACTGATCATGCACTGATCACGTGACTGATCATGCACAGATCACGTGACTAATCATGCACTGATCACGTGACTGATCATGCACCGATCACGTGACTGATCATGCACTGATCTCGCTATCATACACTGATCACGTGACTGATCATGCACTGATCACGTGGCTATCATGCACTGATCACGACTGATCATGCACTGATCATGTAATTGATCATACACTGATCACGGCTGATCATGCACTGATCACGTAGCTACCATGTACTGATCACGTGACTGATCATGCACTGATCAATGACTGATCATGCACTGATCACGTGGCTGATCATGCACTGATCACGTGACTGATCATGCACTGATCACGTGGCTGATCATGCACTGATCACGTGGCTGATCATGCACTGATCACGTGGCTATCATGCACTGCTCACGGCTGATCATGCAATGATCAATGCATACTCATGCCTGATCACGTGGCTGATCATGCACTGATCACGTGGCAGATCATGCACTGCTCACGTGGCTATCATGCACTGATCACGTGGCTGATCATGCAATGATCACGTAGCTACCATGTACTGGTCACGACTGATCATGCACTGATCACGAATGATCATGTACTGAGCACGTGACTGATCATGCACTGATCACGTGACTGATCATGCACTGATCACGTGGCTATCATGCACTGATCACGTGGCTGATCATGCACTGATCACGTAGCTACCATGCACTGATCACGTGACTGATCATACACTGATCACGTAATTGATCATGTACTGATCACGGCTATCATGCACTGATCACGTGACTGATCTGCACTGATCACTTGACTGATCATGCACTGATCACGTGGCTATCATGCACTGATCACGCAGCTGATCATACACTGATCACTGTGCCTGATCATGATCACGTGACACTGATCATGAACTGATCACGTGGCTATCATGCACTGATCACGTGGCTGATCATGCAATGATCACGTCTGGTCATGCACTGATCACGTGACTGATCATGCACTGATCACGTGACTGATCATGCACTGATCACGTGACTATCATGCACTGATCACGGGATCATCATGCACAGATCACGTGACTAATCATGAACTGATCATGTGGATCATGCACTGATCACGTGGCTGATCATGCACTGATCACGTGACTATCATGCACTGATCACGTCTGATCATGCACTGACTACGTAGTTGACATGCACTGATCACGCACTGATCATGCACTGATCACGTAGCTGATCATGCACACTGATCATGTGACTGATCATGTACTGATCACGTGACCGGTCATGCACTGTTCACGTGACTGATCATGCACGATGGTTTCAGCAATCATGCATGATCACGTAAATCATACACTGATCAGGCGACTGATCATGCACTGATCAGTCGACTATCATGCACTGCTTACCTGGCTATCATGCACAGATCACGCGGGAGCATCATACTGATCACCTGACTGATCATGCACTGATCACGCTGGTATCAGGCACTGATCACGTGACTGATCATGCCCTGATCACGTGGATATCATGCACTGATCACGTGACTGATCACGCAGTGATCACGTGCTATCATGCACTGATCACGTGGCTGATCATGCACTGATCACGTGGCTGATCATGCACCGATCACGTGACTGATCGCGCACTGATCACGTGATTGATCATGCACCGATCACGTGACTGATCATGCACTGATCACATGACTGAGCATGCACTGATCACGTGACTGATCATGCACTGATCACGTGGCACCATGCACTGATCACGCGGCTGATCATACTGATCACGTAATTGATCATGCACAATCACGTGGCTATCATGCACTGACACGTGGGTGTCATGCAATGATCACAGCAATCATGTACGTCACGCACGATCATCATGTACAGATCACGTGACTGATCATGCACTGTTCACGTGACTGATCATGTACTGATCACGTGACTGATCATGCACTGATCACGTGGCTATCATGCACTGCTCACGTGGCTGATCATGCAACGATCACGAAGACCATGCACTGGTCACGTGACTGATCGTGCACTGATCACGTAATTAATCATGCACTGATCACGTAGCTGATCATGCACCGATCCGTGGCTGATCATGCATTGATCACGTGACTGATCATGCATTGATCACGTGACTTATCATGCACTGATCACGTGGTTATCATGCACTGATCACGTGGATATCATGCACTGATCACGTGCTGATCATACATTGATCACGTGACTGATCATGCATTGATCACGTGGCTATCATGCACTGATCACGTGGCTATCATGCACTGATATCATGCACTGATCACGTAGCGATCATGCACGATCACGACTGATCATGCACTGATCACGCGGCTGATCATGCACTGATCACGTGCTGATCATGCACTGATCACGTATGATCATACTGATCACGTACATTGCACTGATCACTGCTCACATGCGCATCACGCGAGCTACCATGTATTGGTCATGACTGATCATGCACTGATCACGACTGATCATGCACTGATCATGTGGCTGATCATGCACTGATCACGTGACTGATCATGCACTGATCACGGATGATCATGCACTGATCACGTGGCTGATCATGCACTGATCACGTGGCTGATCATACACCGATCACGGCTGATCATACCGATTACGTGATGATCATGCACTGATCACGCACTGATCATACTGATCACGCGGCTGATCATGCACTGCTCACTGTTGATCGCACTGACCATGCTCGTCATGCACCGATCACGCGGCTGATCATGCACTGATCACGTGATGATCATGCACCGATCACGCGACTGATCATGCACTGATCACGTGACTATCATGCACCGATCACGGCTCATCATGCACTGATCGCGTGGCTATCATGTACTGGTCACTGACTGATCATACCGATCACGACTGATCACGCACTGATCACGTGGCTGATCATGCACTGATCACGCGGCTGATCATGCACTGATCACGTGACTGATCATGCACTGATCACGTGGCTGATCATGCACTGATCACTGCTATCATGCACTGATCACGTGGCTGTCATGCACTGATCACGTGTCTGATCATGCACTGATCACGTGATTGATCATGCACTGATCACGTGATGATCATGCACTGATCACGTGGTTGATCATGTACCGATCACGTGGCTATCATGCACTGATCACGTCTGGTCATGCATGATCACGCAGCGTCATGTACTGGTCACATGACTGATCATGCATTGATCACATGATCATGCAGATCACGTGACATCATGCACTACTCACGCTGATCATGCAATGATCATGTGGCTACTATGTACTGTCACGTGAATGATCATACACCCATCAGGTGACTGATCATGCACTGATCACGTGGCTGATCATGCACCGTTCACTGTAGGACTGATCATGCACTGATCATGTCAAGATCATGCACAGATCACATCTGATCATGAACTGATCACATATGATCATGCACTGATCACGTGGCTGATCATGCACTGATCACGTGGCTGATCGCGCACTGATACCGTGACTGAGCATGGACTGATCACATGACTATCATGTAGTGATCACGCATGACTTAATGCATGATCATGTGACTGATCATGCGCTGATCATGTTTGCTATCATACACTGATCATGTGCCTCTGGAGGCAATAAACAAAGAGCTGAGTAGGCACGAATCAAACAGTCAGCAGGCACACCATGGAACTCAGCTGTGAGGAATCATGCTGCTCAGCTGGCAATAATCAAGCAGCTGAGCAGGCAGGAATACGCAGCACAGCTGGCAATTGTCAAGCAGATGACAGGCAGGAATCGTGCAGCTCAGCTGGTAATTGTCAAGCAGATGAGCAGACAGTAATCACGCAGCTCAGCAGGCCCTGATCACGTGACTGAGCATGCACTGTTCACGTGGCTGATCATACACTGATCACGTAACTGATCATGCACTGATCACTTGGATATCATGCACTGATCACGTGGCTGATCATACACTGTTCACGTGTCTGACCATGCACTGATCAAGTGGCTGATCATACACTGCTCACGTAACTGATCATGCACTGATCACGTGGCTATCATGCACTGCTCACGTGACTGATCATGCACTGATCACGTAGCAACCATGTACTGGTCACGTGACTGATCATGCACTGATCACGTGACGATCATGCACTGATCACGTGACTGATCATGCACTGATCGTGACTGATCATGCACTGATCACGTGACTGATCACCATGATCACGTACATGGTCATGCACTGATCACGTGGCTGATCATGCACTGATCACGTGGCTACCATGTACTGATCACGTGATTGATCGCGCACTGATCAGCACTGATCATGCACTGATCACGTGGCTGATCATGCACTGATCACGTGATTGATCATGCACTGATCACGGGCTATCATGCACTGCTCACGTGGCTGATCATGCACGATCACGTAGCTATCATGCACTGATCACGGCTGATCATGCACCGATCACGCAATGATCATGCACTGATCACGTGGATCATGCACTGATCACGGTTGATCATGACCATCGTCGTGATTGATCATGCACTGATCACGTGACTGATCATGCACTGATTACGGCTATCATGCACTGATCACGTGGCTGATCATGCACTGATCACGTAGCTACATGCACTGATCACATGACTGATCATGCACTGATCACGTATTTATCACACTGATCACGTGGCTATCATGCTGATCATGTGACTGATCATGCTGATCATGTTTGTGTCATACACTGATCATGTGCCTCTGGAGGCAATGAACAAAGAGCAGTAGGCAGAAATCAGCAATAATCATGGAACTCAGTTTGAGAAATCATGCTGCTCAGATGGTACAATCAAGTAGATGAGCAGGCAGGAATTATGCAGCACAGATGGCAATTGTCAAGCAGATGACAGGCAGGAATCACAGCTCAGCTGGCACTGTCAAGCAGATGAGCAGACAGTAATCACGCAGCTCAGCAGGCCCCGATCACGTGACTGAGCATGCACTGTTCACGTGGCTGATCATACACTGATCACGTGAATGATCATGCACTGATCACTTGGCTCATGCACTGATCACGTGGCTGATCATGCACTGATCACGGGACATCATGCACTGATCACGTGGCCATCGCACTGATCACGTGGCTGATCATGCACTGATCACGTGACTGATCATGCACTGATCAGTGGCTATCATGCACTGATCACTGGTTGATCATGCACTGATCACGTGACTGACCATGCACTGATCATCTTGCCATCGCACTGATCACATGGCTATCATGCACTGATCACGTGGCTGATCATGCACTGATCACGACTGATCATGCACTGATCATGCTTCATGTCATAACTGATCACGTGATGATCATGCACTGATCACGTGGATGATCATGCACTGATCACGTGACTGATCATGCACTGATCACGTGCTATCATGCACTGATCACGTGGCTGATCATGCACATCACGTAGCTACCATGTACTGTCACGTGACTGATCATGCACTGATCAATGAATTGATCATACATCACTGCGATTATCATGCACTGATCACGTGACTGATCATGCACTGATCACGACCGATCATGCACTGATCACGTGCTATCATGCACGCTTCACGTGGCTGATCATGCACTGATCACGTGAGCTACATACACTGGTCACGTGACTGATCATGCACTGATCACGTACTGATCATGCACTGATCACGTGGCTGATCATGCACTGATCATGAGCTATCATGCACTGATCACGGACTGATCATGCAACTGATCACGCAAATGATCATACACTGATCACGTGGCTGATCATGCACCATCACGACTGATCATGCACTGATCACGTGGCTGATCATGCACTGATCACGTGACTGATCATGCACTGATCATGCGGGCGATCATGCACTGATCACGTGGCTGATCATGCACTGATCATGGGCTGATCATGCACTGATCAGTTACCATGTACTGATCACATGACTGATCATGCACTGATCATGACTGATCATGCACTGATCACGTGGCTATCATGCATTGATCATGTGACTGATCATGCTGATCATGTTTGCTGCACACTGATCATGTGCTCTGAGGCAATGAACAATGGAGCTGAGTAGGTGAACAATGCAGGCAATAATCATGGAACTCAGCTCTGAGAAATCATGCTGCTCAGCTGGCATAATCAAGCAGCTGAGCAGGCAGGAATTACGCAGCACAGCTGGCAATTGTCAAGCAGATGACAGGCAGGAATCATGCAGCTCAGCTGGCAATTGTCAAGCAGATGAGCAGACAGCAATCACGCAGCTCAGCAGGCCCTGATCACGTGACTGAGCATGCACTGTTCACGTGGCTGATCACACACTGATCACGTGACTGATCATGCACTGATCACGTGACTGATCATGCACTGATCACATAATTGTCATGCACTGATCACGTGGCTATCATGCACTGATGACGTGGCTGATCATGCACTGATCACGTGACTGATCATGCACTGATCACGTGGCGACCATGCACTGATCACGTGGCCGATCATACACTGATCACGGGACTGATCATGCACTGATCACGGGCTATCATGCACTGATTACATGACTCATCATGCACTGATCACGTGGTTGATCATGCACTGATCACGGACTGATCATGCACTGATCACGTGACTGATCATGCACTGATCATGCGACTGATCATACCGATGATCACAAGTACCATGCACTGATCACGTGGCTGATCATGCACTGATCACTGACTGATCATGCACTGATCACGTGGCTATCATGCACTGATCACGTGGCTGATCATGCACTGATCACGTGTTGATCACACTGATCACGACTGATCATGCACTGATCACGTGATCATGCACTGATCACGTGACTGACCATGCACTGATCACGTGGCTGATCACACACTGATCACGTGACTGATCATGCACTGATCACGTGGCTATCATGCACTCATCACGTGGCTGATCATGCACTGATCACGTGGCTACCATGCACTGATCACGACTGATCATGCACTGATCACGTACTGATCATGCACTGATCACGTGACTGATCATGCACTGATCACGTGACTGATCATGCACTGATCACGGACTGATCATGCACGATTCATCATGCACTGATCACGTGGCTGATCATGCACTGATCACGTAGCTACCATGTACTGGATCACGCGGACTGATCATGCACTGATCACGTAATTGATCATGCACTGATCACGTGGCTGATCATGCACTGATCACGTGGCTATCATGCACTGGTCACGTGACTGATCATGCATTGATCACGTGACTGATCATGCACTGATCAATGGCTGATATCACTGATCACGTGACTGGTCTGATCACGTGGCTGATCATGCACTGATCACGACTGATCATGCACTGATCACGTGGCTATCATGCACTGTCACGCTGGTCATGCAATGATCATGTGGCCTATATACTGTCAATGCTGATCATGCACTGATCACGACTGATCATGCACTGATCACGTGGCTTATCATGCACTGCTCACGTGGCTGATCATGCAATGATCAATACAGCTACCATATACTGGTCACGTGACTGATCATGCACTGATCACGAATGATCATGCACTGATCACGTGACTGATCATGCACTGATCACGTGACTGATCATGCACTGATCACGTGGCTATCATGCTCTCACGTGGCTGATCATGCAATGATCACGTAGCTACCATGTACTGATCACGTGACTGATCATGCACTGATCATGCATCTGATCATGCACTGATCATGTGGCTGATCATGCACTGATCATGGACTGATCATGCACTGATCACGTGGACTGATCATGCACTGATCACGTGGCTATCATGCACTGATCACGTGGCTGATCATGCACTGATCACGTGCTGATCATGCACTGATCACGTGACAGATCATGCACTGATCATGGCTATCATGCACTGATCACGTGGCTGATCATACACTGTTCAATTTGATCATGCACAGATCACGTGATCAATCATGCACTTATCACGTGACTAATACATGCACTGATCACGTGAATGATCATGCACTGATCACGTGCCTGATCAGGCACTGATCACGTGACTGATCATGCACTGATCATGCAGGCATTGCACTGATCATGTGGCTGATCATACACACGTGCCTATCATGCACTGATCACGTGGCTGATCATGCACGATCACGTAGCTATCACATGCACTGATCACGACTGATCATGCACTGATCATGTAATTGATCATGCACTGATCACGCGACTGGATGGCTGCACGATCATGCACTGATCACGTGGACTGATCATGCACTGATCACGTGACTGATCATGCTCTGATCACGTGGCTATCATGCACTGATCACGGCGATCATGCACTGATCACGTGACTGATCATGCACTGATCATCTGACCATCGCACTGATCACCTGGCTATCATGCACTGATCACGTGGCTGATCATGCACTGATCACGACTGATCATGCACTGATCACGCCTGATCATGCACTGATCACTGATTGATCATGCACTGATCACGTGGATGATCATGCACTGATCACGTGACTGATCATGCACTGATCACGTTATCATGCACTGATCACGTGCTGATCATGCAATGATCACGACTGTCATGCACTGATCACGGACTGATCATGCACTGATCACCACTGATCATGCACTGATCACGTGACTGATCATGCACTGATCACGTGGCTGATCATGCACTGATCACAGACTGATCATGCACTGATCACGTGGCACTCGCACTGATCACGTGGCTGATCATACACTGATCACGTAACTGATCATGCACACATCACGTGGCTATCATGCACTGACACGTGGTTCGCCATGGAATGATGTAGCAACCATATACTGATCATGCGATGATCATGCACAGATCACTGCAATGATCATGCATCACTGCTGATCATCATACTGATCACGTGACTGATCATCACTGATCACGTGGCTATCATGCACTGCTCACGGCTGATCGCAACTGATCACTGGCAACCATGTACTGGTCACGACTGATCATGCACTGATCACGAATTGATCATGCACTGATCACGTACTATCATGCACTGATCACGTGGCTGATCACACACTGATTACGTGACTGACATGCATGATCACATGACTATCATGCACTGATCACGTGGCTATCATGCACTGATCACGTGATATCATGCACTGATCACGTGGCTGCATCATGACTGATCACGCACCACATGCACTGATCACGGTGATCATGCACTGATCACGTGGCTGATCATGCACTGATCAGCTGATCATGCACTGATCACGTGGCTGATCACACACGATCACGTGACTGATCATGCACTGATCACGACCATCATGCACTGATCACGTGATGATCATGCACTGATCACGCGGTTGATCATGCACTGATCACGTGGCTATCATGCACTGCTCAATGCGATCATGCACCATCACGCAGCCACCGGCGTACTGGCACGTGACTGATCATGCACTGATCACGCACTGATCATGCACTGATCACGGCTGATCATGCACTGATCACGTGCTGATACACACTGATCACGTGACTGATCATGCACTGATCATGCAGGCTGTGATCATGCACTGATCACGTGCTGATCATACCGATCACGCACGTACCTGATCATGCACTGATCACGTGGCTGATCATGCACTGATCACGTGGACTGATCACACTGATCATGTACGTACTGCGCACTGATCACGTGACTGATCATACTGATCACGCGATGATCATGCACTGATCATGCATGATCAGCACCGATCACTACATCATGCACTGATCACGGCTATCATGCACTGATCACATGGCTGATCATGCAATGATCACCAGCTACATGTACTGATCACGCACTGATCATGCACTGATCACGGGCTGATCATGCACTGATCACGTGGACTGACTGCATGATCACTACAGCTGATCATGCACTGATTCATGTGGATATCATGCACTGATCACGGCTGATCATGCACTGATCACGCAGTCGACCATGCACTGATCACGTGGCTGATCATACACTGATCACGAACTGATCATGCACTGATCACGGGCTATCATGCACTGATCACGTGGCTGATCATGCACTGATCACGTGGCTGATCATACACTGCACGTGACTGATCATGCACTGACCACGCGGATCATGCACTGTCTCACGCGGCTGATCATGCACTGATCACGTAGCTATCATGCACTGATCACATGACTGATCATGCACTGATCACATACTGATCATGCACTGATCACCGCTTATCACAGGCTGATCATGTGACTGATCATGCACTGATCATGTTTGGTGTCATACACTGATCATGTGCTCTGAGGCATAAACAAAGAGCTGAGTAGCACGAATCAGTCAGCAGGCAATAATCATGGAACTCAGTTGTGAGGAATCATGCTGCTCAGCTGGCACAATCAAGCAGCTGAGCAGCAATTACGAGCACAGCTGGCAATTGTCAAGAGATGACAGGCAGGAATCGGGCAGCTCAGCTGGCAATTGTCAAGCAGATGAGCAGACAGTAACGCAGCTCAGCAGGCCAGATCACGGGACTGAGCATGCACTGTTCACGTGGCTGATCATACACTGATCACGTGACTGATCATGCACTGATCACGTGGATATGCACTGATCACGTGGCTGATCATGGTCATCAATGGACTGACGTAACTGATCACGGGCTATCATGCACTGATCACGAATGGATCAACATGCACTGATCACGTGGCTGATCATACTGATCACGGACTGATCATGCACTGATCATGGCTGATCATGCACTGATCGCTATCATGCACTGATCACGTGGCTGATCATGCACTGATCACGTGGCTATCATGCACTGATCACGTGACTGATCATGCACTGATCACGTAATTGATCATGCACTGATCACGTGGCTGATCATGCACTGATCACGTGACTGATCATGCACTTATCACGGCTGATCATGCACTGATCACGTACATCATACACTGATCACGTGACTGATCATGCACTGATCACGTGACTGATCATGCACTGATCACGGCTATCATGCACTGATCACTTTGCTGATCATACATGATCACATGACTGATCATGCACTGTTCACGCACGGATCATGCACTGATCACGTGACTGATCATGCACTGATCACGTGGCTATCATGCACTATATCACGGATCATATACTGATCATGGCTGATCACACATGATCACGACTGATCATGCACTGATCACGTGGCTATCATGCACTGATCACGTGGCTGATCATGCACTGATCACTGTAGCGACATGCACTGATCACGTGACTGATCATGCACTGATCACGTGGCTGATCATGCACTGATCACGGCTATCATGTACTGATCACGTACTGATCATGCACTGATCACTGCGATCATGCACTGTCACGTGGCTGATCATGCATGATCACTGACAGGTACCATGCACTTGATCATGGACTGATCATGCACTGATCACCTGGCTGATCATGCACTGATCACGTGGCTGATCATGCACTGATACCGTGACTGAGCATGGACTGATCACATGACTATCATGTAGTGATCACGTGACTTAATGGCGCTGATCATGTGACTGATCATGCGCTGATCATGTTTGCTATCATACACTGATCATGTGCCTCTGGAGGCAATAAACAAGAGCTGAGTAGGCACGAATCAAACAGTCAGCAGGCAATAATCATGGAACTCAGGTGTGAGGAATCATGCTGCTCAGCTGGCAATAATCAAGCAGCTGAGCAGGCAGGAATTACGCAGCACAGCTGGCAATTGTCAAGCAGATGACAGGCAGGAATCGTGCAGCTCAGCTGGCAATTGTCAAGCAGATGAGCAGACAGTAATCACGCAGCTCAGCAGGCCCTGATCACGTGACTGAGCATGCACTGTTCACGTGGCTGATCATACACTGATCACGTGATGATCATGCACTGATCACTTGGATATCATGCACTGATCACGTGGCTGATCATACACTGTTCACGTGTCTGACCATGCACTGATCACGTGGCTGATCATACACTGCTCACGTAACTGATCATGCACTGATCACGTGGCTATCATGCACTGATCACGTGGCTGAACATGCACTGTTCACGTGGCTGATCACACACCTGCACGGACATATCATGCACTGATCACGTGGCACTCATGCACTGATCACGTGGCTGATCATTTCTGCTCACGAATCATCATGCACACATCACGTGGCTATCATGCACTGATCACGTGGATCATGAACTGATCACGAAGCACCATATACTGGTCACGTGACTGATCATGCACTGATCACGAATGATCATGCACTGTTCACGCATGATCATGCACTGATCACGTGACTGATCATGCACTGATCACGTGGGATCATGCACTGATCACGTGCTCATCATGCACTGATATCCGTGAGCGATCGCTGTACACGATTGCACGTGAATGATCATGCACTGATCACGTGGCTGATCATGCACTGATCACGGCTGATCATGCACTGATCACGACTATCATGCACTGATCACGTGGCTGATCATGCACTGACATCACGACTGATCATGCACTGATCACGGGCTGATCATGCACTGATCACGTGGCTATCATGCACTGATATCATGCACTGATCACGGGTGATCACACACTGATCACGGGATTGATCATGCATGATCACGCAGGTACCATGCTGATCACATGACTGATCATGTACTGATCACGTGACTGATCATGCACTGATCATGTGGCTGATCATGCACTGATCACGTGGCTATCATGCACTGACACTGGTTCATGCACATCACGTGCGTCATGCACTGAACATGCTGATCATGCACTGATCACGCGGACTGATCATGCACTGATCACGGCTGATCATGCACTGATCACGTGGCTATCATGCACTGCTCACGTGGCTGATCATAATGATCACAGCTACATGCACTGGTCACATGACTGATCATGCACTGATCACGTGACTGATCATGCACTGATCACGTGGCTACGCTTAAGGATCATGACTCATCATGCACTGATCATGTTTCTGTCATACACTGATCATGTGCCTCTGGAGGCAATGATCAAAGAGCTGATCAGGCAGAAATCAGTAGGCAATAATCATGGAACTCAGCTCTGAGAAATCATGCTGCTCAGCTGGTACATCAAGTAGATGAGCAGGTGAATTATGCAGCACAGATGGCAATTGTCAAGCAGATGACAGGCAGGAATCGTACAGCTCAGCTGGCAATTGTCAAGAGCATATACAGTGAATCATGCAGCTCAGCAGGCCTGATCACGTGACTGAGCATGCACTGATCACGTGGCTGATCACACACTATTCATGCACGACATGCACTGATCACTGCTCATGCACTGATCACGTGGCTGATCATGACCATCACGTGACTGATCATGCACTGATCACGTAGCTGGCATGCACTGATCACTTGCTGATCATACACTGATCACGTGGACTGATCATGCACTACGAGTGACACATGCACTGATCACGTGGCTGATCATGCACTGATCACATGACTGATCATGCACTGACATCTGGCTATCGCACTGATCATACGGCTACATGCACTGACTGGCACGGAGCGATCATGCACTGATCACGATGGGATCATGCACTGATCACGCTGATCATGCACTGATCACGTGACTGATCATGCACTGATCACGGACAATCATGCACTGATCACGTGACTGATCATGCACTGATCACGTGCCATCATGCACTGATCACGTGGCGATCATGCACTGACTCACGCAGGCTGCCATGCACTGATCACGCATGATCATGCACTGATCATGCAGCAGATCATGCACTGATCACGTGACTGTCATGACTGATCACGTGGATGATCATGCACTGATCACGTGACTGATCATGCACTGATCACGTGCTATCATGCACTGATCATGGCTGATCATGCACTGATCACGTGGCTGATCATGCACTGATCACGTGACTGATCATGCACTGATCACGTGGCTGATCATGCACTGATCACGTGGCTGATCATGCACTGATCACGTGGCTATCATGCACTGGTCACGTGACTGATCATGCACTGATCACAAATGATCATACTGATCACGTGGCTGATCATGCACTGATCACGTGACTGATCATGCACTGATCACGTGACTGATCATGCACTGATCACGTGACTGATCATGCACTGATCACTGCTGATCACACTGATCACGTGACATCATGCACTGATCACGTGGCTGATCATGCACTGATCACGTGGCTATCATGCACTGATCACGTGATGATCACACTGATCACTGACTATCATGTACTGATCACGTGGCTATCATGCACTGATCATGTGACTGATCATGCGCTGATCATGTTTGCTATCATACACTGATCATGTGCCTCTGGAGGCAATGAACAAAGAGCTGAGTACAGGAACAGTCAGCAGGCAATAATCATGGAACTCAGCTGTGAGGAATCATGCTGCTCAGCTGGCACAATCAAGCAGCTGAGCAGGCAGGAATTACGCAGCACAGCTGGCAATTGTCAAGCAGATGACAGGCAGGAATCATGCAGCTCAGCTGGCATTGTCAAGCAGATGAGCAGACAGTAATCACGCAGCTCAGCAGGCCCTGATCACGTGACTGAGCATGCACTGTTCACGTGGCTGATCATACACTGATCACGTGACTGATCATGCACTGATCACGGGCATTGCGCATACTGATCACATGACTGTCATGCACTGATCACGTGGCTGATCATGCACTGATCACGTGGCTGATCATGCACTGATCACGTGCCTGATCATGCACTGATCACGTGCTATCATGCACTGATCACTTGGCTGATCATACACTGATCACGGGACTGATCATGCACTGATCACGTGGCTATCATGCACTGATCACATGACTCATCATGCACTGATCACGTGGCTGATCATACACTGATCACGCGACTGATCATGCACTGATCATGACTATCATGCACTGATCACGTGACTGATCATGCACTGATCACGTGGCAATCATGCACTGATCACGTGGCTGATCATGCACTGATCACATGACTGATCATGCACTGATCATCTACGACGCCTGCATGCACTGATCACGTGGCTATCATGCACTGATCACGTGGCTGATCATGCAACGATCACACTGATCATGCATGATCACGTGGCTGATCATGCACTGATCACGTGACTGCCATGCACTGATCTGTGATGATCATGCACTGATCATGTGACTGATCATGCACTATCACCGCTATCATGCACTTCACGTATGATTCGCAATGATCACGCAGCTGCCATGCACTGATCACGACTGATCATGCACTGATCACGTAATTGATCACACACTGATCACGTGATCGATCATGCACTGATCACGGACTGATCATGCACTGATCACGTGATGATCATGCACTGATC